>NC_039358.1:84479199-84589488 GCF_003573695.1 Papaver somniferum
TTTTTTTTTTTGGTGTTTGGATTATTTTCTATGTTGAAATGTACAATTTAGTTTGGGTCATTGTTTAACTAGACAACCTTTGGTTTTTTTCCTTTTTTTGCGTTACACCTATGGTCCAGCCGTCCGGGCCACCCCAACCCACCTAGGTAATTAGTCGAAAAGTAGAAAAATTATTTGGATATTTCCTAAGAGATCATGATTTATTTTAGTTTGTTATGTTCAAAATGTATATATTAGATTAAAAATAGAATTAGACAAACATGAAAATATTCATTCCATATCTCATTATACTGCTACAATATCTCATTTTTTAGTAATATGGAAATTGAAATATTCGGTGTAAATACCAAAGAATCGTGATTTAAGATACTGATGGAAAACCTAAAAAATTAGAGTTTTCAAATTACACCAAGCATAGAAAAAAAACTAACATAGAGTATTAAGAGGGATTGTTGATATGAAATTGACGAGAGGATCCAAAAACATCCTAGACTGACGCGACCATTCGCCAACATGTATATTGGATGTCTATATATATATAAGCTTTATACTCGTATTTTTTTGTAGCATTCACAATAAGAAAATCCTAAAAGCTTGTAATTTTTTTTTTATAATCTTTCATCAGTATAATAGTGATGGATATGTTGCCGGAATTAACTACCGAGATACTTCAGCGCCTCCAAACTACAGAAATCGTTTTAGCAAGCAAATGTGTATGCAAAGAATGGAATGCTATCCTTGGGGACAAAAGAATTGGATTCCTTTTTGGTGTCACACCAAGAATGGGGAAAGATAAAGTTACTCAACTCTTTTATAGATAGGAATATTTCAGCCCGATCATAACAGCCAACAATCATGATGCCCCGAATGATGGAACCCATGATGATTGGACTATGTTGCACCCAATAGTTGGATCTTGCAATGGTCTGGTTTGTTTTTATGTTTCACAGCACGTCATACAAGATCATGTATATATTATGAATCCAGAAACTGGTGACCACCTCCATCTGCCACAACTATGCATCCAAATTGCAACGGATCAAGTACTTTCGTGATATCCACGATACAACGTAATTGGGGGTTTCGGATACTATCGACGTACCAATGAGTACAAGGTAGTTTGAATTCACATGGATGGTAAAGTACAAATACACACTTTAGGAGACAAGAGGGGATGGAGGAACATAGCATGGGAGATTCCTTATACTTTTCGGAGTTCAGGTGTGTACGCACACGGTTGTATTTTTTGGATAGATTGTTGTCAGCAAGATATTGGCATAATATCTTTCAATTTGGACACCGAGACGTTCCATCAACATTTTCCACCCCCGCATCATATTCCTGGGAGTGAATTTTGGATAAATACTTACCCATCACTTGGGATGGTCATGTTCGGAGTTCGCATTTTATTTTACTACATCCATGAGGGAATTGATCGGCCCCGGATAGATTTTTGGGATCCCATTTCCAAAGAAAATATTCATACATGGGCAACTGGTGGGGAATGGAATTGGAATTATGAGATAAGCATTTTCTTTAAAGAGGATGAATGGCCGACTCATAACCCGATAGCCTTTATAAATAACAAGGAACTCTTATTTTGGCAGAATAGATGTTTATTGCGTTACAATACACTCACCAGAACTTGGACGGAAATTTGGGGGGCACTACCGTGGGAAACAATGGTTGCAATTATTCCTCACATGAGGAGCGCTGTCTCGTTGAAGAATTTTGGTGGACAATCGGAAACGTGTACTTATGATTTCCATGCCACTAACACATTCCTAGGCTTATCTATGTAGCTTTTTTTCTTGCAGTTGTGTTTTTTTTTTTTTGGTATTTGGATCTATGCTGAAATGTACAATTTATTTCGTGGGTTATTTATGTTGCTTTTTTTTCCTTGTATTTTTTTGTTTTTGTTTTGGTGTTTGGATTTTTTTTCTATGTTGAAATGTTCAATTTCGTGCATCAACATGAAAGTGTTGCCGCTAAATGTTGGGTCATTGTTTAACTAGCCAACATTTGGTTTTTTCCTTTTTTTTTGCGTTATACCTATGGTCCAGCCGGCCGGGCCACCCCAACCGACCTAGGTAATTAAATTAAAAAGGAAATTAGATAAATATGAAAATATTCATTCCATATATCTCATGAGATCATAATTTATTTTAGTTTGTTATGTTCGTTATGTATATTAGATTAAAAAGGAAATTAGATAAACATGAAAATATTCATTCCATATCTCCTTATATTGATAGAATATTCGATGTATATACCAAAGAATAGGTGATTTAAGATAATGATGGAAAACCTAAGAAATTATGGTTTTCCTTAGAAATATAAATAAATTAAACCAAGCATAGAAAAAATTAACATAGAGTATTAAGAGGAAAAAATGAGTTATGCTAAGAGGGGCTGTAGAGATGAAGCTGAAGAGAGGATCCAAAAATGTCCTCGACTGATGGCTGGTCCTCGTAAATTGAGGATTATCATTACTGTGGACGGAATAACTACTATTCCTGGTGTTCCTCTCGACGTTGTAATTAGTTCTGTTGTCAGTAGTGTTGACAATGATGATGTTCTTATTTATGCTGATGTTATTCCTGGTGTTCCTATGGACGCTGTAATCAGTAGCGTTGAGGATGCTGATGTTCCTGCTTATGATGATGTTCCTACTGTAAATGATGATGCTCCTGCTTCTATTATTGAAATTATTGATGAAGATCGTCCTGATGTTCCGGATATGGCAGATAATCCAAAAGTTAACAAGCATGATCTTAACAAGCATGTGGAGTCTGATGAAGCAGAAAATGACATATCTGAGGATGACAAGGCGCCCAAGCCTGCTGGTTGGAGTGATCAGGTTCACCTCAGCATTGCAAGAAGAATTGTTTGAAGATGGGGGATGGTTCATTTGATATGTTTTTTTTGATGATATGGTTTGATTTATCGATTTCATTTTGTGGACGCTTTGAAAGTTGTTTTCGTTTCTTGTTTCGTTTGCTAATTTTGTCATTTAGAAGAAGGTGATGTTTATGAATTCTTTTATTATTTAGGTATTGGAATCATGAAATAAATCAGATAATTATTTACAAGTTCATAGAGTTTACAGAATGCAATATACTCTTGCAAATTTATTTATTTATGAGGTGTGCATTCTTTTGGAAAAATAAATATAATTAGCTGAAAGAACGGAGGAAATGTAGAAAAATACATTTTCCCCCCTGTAAACAATAAGAATCAATTTATCACTTTAGGTCTGATCTTATTATCTCCTTGCCAATACTTTTAACAAAAATACGAGTTTGAACAAGTAAAGTGCTATTGAAAGTAAAGTACTGCTATACGACGATGTTAATGATAATGATCTTTGCGTGGAATTGGATGAGAATGAGGAACCATACTAATCTGACAAAGAACCAGACTCATCTAACAAGTTCTTTGCTTTTTAAACAGGGTTTTTGATGACCATTTTGTTTTCGGTGGTGGTTTTATTTATTTTTTAAGTTCTGCACTAGATGGAGGCTTTTTACGCTGATAGATAGGTTGACATTTATGTGATGAATGATTCACGTTGAACTTTATGTTTTCTGGAAATGATGAACATAAAAATGGATGGGTTTAGTTTATTTATCTTTATTAGCTTACTGTATGATTAGAATAATACGTTTCCTACATAGGTGCCACTAATAATTCATACGTTTCCTCTCTAAACCAAGAATAATACAGGAGACAACCCATCTTAAAATTATTAAGTTAAATATTATTCGAAATAGGAAAGTACTTTTTTTTCTATAGCCTCTTCTCAAGTTGGTTAGAGATAGGTAACAAAATTTCGAAAATTTTGGGAAACAATTTTATCATAACTGTCTACGATATATTCTCTCATAAAATAACGAAACTAACCATATTGATTACACATCAAAAATTTGGAAATAAAAAAAGAAAAACACCAAAAATCTTTTGTTTGGCGGGTGATGAAAATGGATTTTACTGGGCGGGATGATTTCAAAAGGAAAATCAATTCCCGCCTGATGGTTTGGTTAAATTCCAAAAAAAAAAAAGAAAAGATGAGTTCGATCTACTTTTTCAGTTTTTATTACTCGATTCATTCTCTCTATGAAATCATAATTTTACTACTATCGTCTCTAATCTTTACAAGGAACCTACCTCTTCAGACTCGATCTTTGTTGTTGGTATTATTTCTACAACCCATTATCGAATGAATATTAAATTGATGTTAGATTTTTTGTTCGATCTCATGGAATCAGATGTTAGATCTTATAGGTTTACTAGTTAAAGCATGATTAGGGTTTTTATTCTATCACTTGTTATAGGTTTACTAGTTAAAGCATGAGTAGGGTTTTTATTCTATTACTATCTCTAATCTTTACAAGGAATCTACCTCTTTAAACTCGATCTTTGTTGCTGGTAATATTTCTACAACCCATTATCGAATGAATATTAAATTTATGTTAGATTTTTTGTTTGATCTCATGGAATTAGATGTTAGATCTTATAGGTTTACTTGTTAAAGCATGATTAGGGTTTTTATTCGGATGTATCAAAGAACAAGTTAATGACAATCACGGGTTGTACGATGAGATGTGGATTTCATTTTGTTACAACAATAATGTTTTAGGCTTAAGTTACATGCATGGACTATTATAAGATTTAGGTAAGGATCTTTCTTTCATGTTACTTAGTTAGGCTTTACTAGTTAGTTAGGTTTTACAAAATAAAAACAAAATAAAAAACTTAACGATGCTAATTTTTTTCTAGGGTTTTTGTTATTGTTTGGGTTGGATTTTGATTGAGAGTTAATAACTCTACTTTGATCGACGATGTTGTGTCAATCATATTTATATACAAGGCTTCTCAAGATTTAATCATTTGAGTCTCTGTTACTTGGCGAGCCTGTAACGTCTGTATTTTAAGTTGCCACTTTTAATAATACCATGTTGCTGGTTGGCCAATTTGACTATATCTTCAAGCTAAAAATGAATAATCATTATCTGGTGCTTTAGTGCTCTTGGCTTTTGTAACAAAAAGTTATATAAGACCGTTTAACCGGTACCTTTCGCTTTGTGGATAACACAATAATCATGAGGAGATTTTGTGTCTTGCAGTGATGTTTTAGCCTCAAGTTACATGCATCACTGAGCTCCTGTTTGTTTTCTTTTCATATAATAGAAAATAGGTGTAACACATGTTGCCTATCCTGTTTGGTTTAGCTAATATTTTCCAAAATAATCTCAAATTCCTAACTGAGATGCACGTACCTACACAGCTTTTGTCATGGCAGAAGATGATGATTACGACCAATGGAGGGAATCAGATGTTGAGGGGGATTCTGATGAAGAAACAGTGGATTTAGATGAGAGTCATGATGACATTGTACAATCAGATGACGATGATGGTGGAGATATGCTCCACATTGCTAGATTTGAAGACTTAACAGGTAATGTGCGAAACCTTGTACTTACTTGTTTCTACTTAAACATCACATGGTTTCATATGTTGCCTCGGTTATTTCCAGAGTCAGAAGATTTTGAAAATGATGATTTGGAGGTGTTAGAATAAAAAGAATTGGAAAATGCTCCAAAAGCAGAAAAGCAACCACAACAAGAAGACTCTACAGAAGTGATCATAAAAGAGAGGGGAATGACAAGAATGTTGAAGCTGCATAGAGAATTCTCGATAAAAGATGCCAAAAGAAGGGATATTGAATTTGACAAAATGTTCCGGCCTATTGGTAACCATAGAATTGAATTCAGTAGTTACTTAGGCTATTTGGTCCGTGATATGGTTGGCATAAAACATTTATGTTGGAAGGAAGTCCCTTCAACAACAAAAGAAAATATGTGGGAGAAAATTCTGGTATGCATATGCGGTTACCAATTCGTCGTTTCTGTTGTCTAACTGTGAGTCTGTGATTAACATACATTAGATGTTATTGCATCTTCATTATGAGGTGCCCCATGAGCTGAAGCGAGTGGTCATGAAGCGTCTACCTGTTCAGCTGCGGGACTTCAGAAGGAAATTGTACAACAATCATGTAAAACCCTTCCTGGAAATGCCACACAAACTAAGAACTTTCCCCAAAAAGTACGAAATGGTAATGGACCAAGAGAACTTGGACAATTACCTTAATCATGTACTAAAATCGGCTATATTTAAGGTATGGAATACACATTGCTTTTTCTGATTTTGTGTTTCGTTCTTATTGTCTATCCCAGCATACTAATGAAATTATTTTTATTTCCTCTGCAAGAAAAATTCGGAGAGGGGAAAAAAGGCAATATCACAATCCAAGTTCCCACATCGGACGGGACGAGGAGGATACTCGGGATTAAAACTAAAATTAGTAAGTCTGTTGTCTTATTTATTATACACTGCACAGTAAAACCGAACATATCAGATACTTCTGTTTTGTATGTCGTGTTGCGTGTCTCATATATGCAAAAACTTAAAACGGTATAGGGATGTGTCCTCTTACACCAATCTGTAATTTTGTCACATTAGACGCTTTGGAATAGGTTTTCTGTTTTACAAAGTTAATATATGTGTGGATGTAAATCCTTACTTGTTTCTGGTAACTACTAGGTCCAAAGCGGAAATGTTGCCGAAGAAGATCTTGAAGACTGGTGCTTCATGTGGGCAAGAGCACGCGAAAAAAAAGACGGAATTGTTTCAGACGAGTTTTTCAGGAAGAAGACATCTGAAGTTGTGAGAAAACAGAAACTACAGTCCTCATGTTTTTAACCAAAGTAAGTGCACAGTAATTGCGCAAGGTTTAAATCAGAATTTAACACATTATTTGAGAAGGAAGAGAAGCGGAATATGATTCGATAGGGAACTCTAACGGTTGGTCATAAAGAGGATGCCCTAACAGTTGCGATCGACCCGGATAATGGTGGACGTGTCAAGGGGGCTGGCTTTGGAGTGACGGCAACCCTTTACTTTCCAAATGGAAGAAAACCAAGACACTCGAAAGAGAACAATGAACTGCGTGAAAAGCTGAAAGCTAAGGAGAAAGAATTAGAGTCTACTAAAAATGCGTATCAGAGATTGTTAGATAACTTGTTATCTCAAGGAGTCGACATTGCGAAAATTGTGGGCAACAATATCAGCAATTCTGGAGGAGAGGTAAGTGAACCGAGTTTTGATTAGATTGTGTAATTTTTTGAAAAAATTGACAGACAGTATCTGATTTTTTCAAACAATGTATTCAACTACAGTCACAGGATGCATGACCTATCAACGCCTCCAATCGATCTAATAATAACATAGGTCCAGAATCAGTTAAGCAACTTCAAAAAAAACATGGGAAATCCGGTCTGCAAAAGTCATCTGAAGGCACCAAAGGGTGCGCGAAGCGGGTCTCTTTTTGTACTAAAACGCCGACCGTTTCTACTGAATCCCAGCCGTCTTTAGTATCAAAAAAGAAGTCTTCGTCTCCTTCATCCACTGGGGAATCTCAGAATGTGCCATCTGAAAAAGTTACCATTGATGTATGGTTTTCCAACGCGTTTAAATTTTGAATCTTCCATTTACTATCTCTCATGCGCCTTGTGTTTCTGCAGGGCACAAGATGCAAACTTTGGTTTGGAGAAAAGGACAACATTGTTGCCATTGGTAGATCTTACTCTTCAAAGAAGGTATCTTATAAAATGAAGTCAGGAATGACGGGTGAGGTTACATTCTATAGCGTCATGGTTAGTAAAGTACTAAATGAAACCATCAAATTACCCTTTGGCACATCTTCTAGGATAAAAAATTTAAAATATGTTGGTGATGCTGAAATTTGTTGGCCATCAAATCAAACCATCTTGGATCAAAAGGTTGGTTGCTATGATTGTTTTCTTTATTAAATCATTGGATATGTTTTTACACGAACCAGTTTTATATATATATATATATCATTTTTGATATAAGATACGAATATGTTATCATCTATATGAATCACGGACGTTAGTGTATATTTTAGAGAACCTTATACAACGAGATATGTGGTTAGCTATTTGATTGTGAGTCAGTTGTGCATTTTGCTTAAATGGTTTCACTGCAAAAACAAGGTACAACTTTCATTTCAATTTTCTGATGCAGGTAAGTCAACCAAAACATTATGAGGCTGTGAAATCACCGAATCTACTCAACGCAAGCCAATCTCGTATCGCAATATCTGAAAAAGTTCTGAAGGTATGTGTTTTAAACCAGTTACATGATCTTAAGACCATATGAGTCTGAAATATGCTATCAACTACTATATGAATCACGGATGCTAGGGTGTATTTTGGAGAACCTTGTATATTTGTTACCTATTCATCCGTGTCTTCGCATTCACGGTGGAATTTGGCATATTTGTCACCCGAATATGGAGTATTACTCTACTGCTGCAGGTAAGTCAACAAAATTCGGGGAAACATACTTTGGATGTGACATCAAAATATCCACCTAGTCGGAGCCAATCTAAGATCACGAAAACTAAAGCAATTTCTCCGGTATCTGTTTTATTTTTACATGCATTTTAAATCTCAATTTGTTTTGAAGTTTTTGCTTGAAGATGTTAATATGCCATATATTTCCGCAGGGTAGAAGGTGCAACCTTTTTGACGAGATGTCTAAGGCAAACATCCTTGCTAGAGGTAGAGCTTTTCTGTTAACAGGAAAACAACAATTACATGGAAAGGATGGGTTGGAGGTTGATTGCCACAAAATCCTGATTGATGAAGTAATAAAACCGAATTTCTGTCTACCCGTACGATTTGCTGGTACGGAAACATTAGGGAAAACTTTTGGAAAAGCGATTCCTTGGCCAAAGTATAGTGTTCAGTTTACCGAGCCTGCTAAGAAGGTTAGTTGCTTGGCTTGTTTGATTTGTAAGTCGAATATACATAAACCAGTCTATCAATTATATGAATCACCGATCCAAGTATAAATTAGAGAACCTAGAAAAATAGAAACATGTGTAACTTTCAAAAGTAACTAATAACTCTTTTAATATTATGCAGAACCCTACCAGTAATTCACAACCAACTACTTCTCTGCGGAAGTCTCCTTCACGTAGCAACCCTTCTGATGGATCTAAGAAGCAGTCACCTAATCTTATACAGAACTCTACCAGTAATTCCCAACCAAATCCTTCAATATCTCTAGAGAAGTCGTGCACATCTATGAAAGAACATCTGGATAAGACATCTAATAGAGTATGTTTTTTTTTATTTATTTTTCTTCCTAAATCTATATTGCTAATTCTAGCATCTTCTTTTTATATGATGTTCATATGCCGTATCTCCGCAGAAAACAAAATACGACTTTTGGAATGGATCTAGGGTAAACGTCGTTGCTAGAGGAAGTATTTTACCTATGGTGCCTAACCAGAAAATACATGGACAAGATCTTCCTAGTAACTGTTATGCTGTCAATATTCAGGAGGTTATAGTTCCATCGTTCGTGTTAACCGAACCAATTAGTGAGTTTAAGTTATTAGGGGAAGCTAAAGATGGTTTTGTGGCATGGCGGAAGATAACTGTTCCATCTCTGATGACAAGGTTAGTTTCTTAGCTCTTTTTCTTTGTTAATCAAGTATATAAATAGTTTTACATAAATCGTGTATTCAGTTTGATTAAAGAATAAGTACGAGATAGAAATATATTAACACCTAAATGGAACATGAATGCCAGTGTAAATTTGAAAATTGATATTTGGTTACGGATTTTATTATGGGCGTCAGCTGTGAAAAATGCCGCGGCCTTCAGTGAAGTTGGCTTTATTACATTGTTGGAAAAATGAATTTTGTCTGTCTCTTGTTGAGAATTCACATGACAGACGAATTCGCCTTGGATTTAGAATATATATATATATATATAATACATTTAATCTCTTGCTGCAGGAAACTCCACAGCATGGAAAACCTCATGAGCAACCAGAACCAGTTTTAGATTCTGAGAAGAAATTAGACAGTGAAAAATTGAATGAGGAGAACCTAGCAGTCAATCCACATTCGGGGAGTCATGCATCCTCTGAAAAGATTTCTCAGAAGACTAAAAAGGCGCAGAGAAGGTTATATGTACCAACTGTGCATAAGGCATACTTTCAGCTGCGCACCAGAGGAAGACAAGGTTTGGCACGTCGAGAATGTCACAACCTGATCCATTGCATCCAGAGACACCACCATCAAAAAAGTTGAAGAAAAACTGATGATTTTTGGATAAATGTTCATCTAAAAAGTTCTTTGCTTTTGTAAACAGGGTTTTTGATGTGTGAACTTTTAGTTTACGTATTTTTTAAGTACTGCTCTAGATGCATGCTTTTTACGCTGATAGATAGGTTGACATTTATGTGATGAATGATTCACGCTGAATTTTTATGTTTTCTGGAAATGATGAACATGAAAATGGATGGGTTTAGTTTATTTATCTTTAGTAGCTTATTGTATGATTGATTACCAATCCAGATGAACCATGATCTGTTATTATGAAGGAAAAATATTTTCATGTTGTTAATCCTTTAACTGATATTGTGAACAAACAGGGGTCTTGGATTTGGCAAGGCATATGCACAAGTTTGAATATAATCAAAATACACTACATATGGGAGATAGGTGATGGTACTTCTGTACAAATTTGGAAAGATACTTGGATTCCAAATATGCACAGACCTCCAGATAGTCATTTTAGCTCTTTTAATATGAAAACTGTGAATCAGCTCATTGACCAAGACTCTAAGTCTTGGAATTCTGATATTTTGAATGCTTTGTTTGATGAAGATACTGTTAAAAGGATTACTGACATAAGAATTCCTATTGCAGGTAAAGATAAGCTGAGATGGGAGCCTTCTAGCAATGGAATGTTTACTATAAAATCTGCTTACAATGCCATCTTGAATGAAAACTTAGATACTAAGCCAACTAAGAACAACTTAGACATCTGCTGGAAATCCTTTTGGAGATATAAGCTACCTCCCAGAATTCAGTATTTTATATGGAAATTCCTACATGGTTGCATTACTACTAAACATAGACTTGCTAGGTTCACTAAACATAAAGATAGTAGATGTGCTATTTGTAGTGGTAACCCTGAAACTATTTAACATATGTTCTTTGATTGTCATCATGTCAGACATATATGGGATTCAGTAAACTCTATATTATCTACTATCATCCAGGGTCTAGACTAATAAAATTGGATAAGTGGTTTCTTTCTAAAGGCAAACAATGGTATGCCCAAGGATTTTAGTCTGTATGAGAGTGCCAGTTTCATTTTGTGGCTAACCTGGAAGGCTAGATGTGATACAGTTTTTGAAAACAAGCCATTTAACAGTAACATTGTTATAAACAATATTGTCAGGCATATTGAGGACTGGAAAATGGCTAAAAGTATGCAAACTAGTAGCAACAGTGCTTTGAGAATAATTGATAAGAACTGGAAGGCTCCTATAGATGATATATACAAATTGAATTTTGATGCTTCCTATATTGATAAAACTGTATTATCAGGATGGGGACTGATTTGTAGAGATTCTGCAGGAAACATCCATGGACTGCGAGGAGGTGCATCTCTAGCCATTGATCCAGAGCAAGCTGAAGCGCATTCTCTCCTAGAAGCGGTACAATAGGCTCACAGTAAGGGATGACGAAAAATTCACTTGGAAGGAGATTGTCAGAATGTTATAGCACCTGTGAATGGGAAGGCTACAACAGTTAAATGGACAACATATAATTTAATCCATGATGCATTAGTTATATTAAGTTATTTTGATCCTTGAGTTTCCACTTATGCCCATAGGGATGCAAATCATATTGCAGACTCTATAGCAAAGTATGCAAGAACTCAAACAATTTGTTTTTGTTGGTTAAATAATTTGTCTGTATGGATCAATCTTCTGATTCAACAGGATAAAAACAATATGTAAGCTTTCTTGTCAATATATTTATTCTTTCCTATTAAAAAAAATACTGTATGATTAGAAGATTACGTTTCCTACATAGGTGCCACTAATAATTCATACGTTTCCTCCCTAAACCAAGAATAATACAGGATACAACCCAGGTTAAAAATTTTAAGGAAAATATTATTCGAAATAGGAAAGTAATTTTTTTCTATGGCCTTTTCTCGAGTTGGTTAGAGATAGGAAACTAAATTTCGAAAATTTTGGGAAACAATTTTATCATAGCTGTCTACGATATATTCTCTCATAAAATAAAGGAAACTAACCATATTGGTCACACATCAAAAATTTGGAAATAAAAAAAGAAAAACACCAAAAATATTTTGTTTTGCGTGCGATGAAAATGAATTTTACTGGGCGGGATGATTTCAAAAGGAAAATCAATTCCCGCCTGATGGTTTGGTTAAACTCCAAAAAGAAAAAAACAGATGAGTTCGATCTACTTTTTCAGTTTTTATTACTCGATTCATTCTCTCTTTGAATTCATAATTCTGCTATTATCTCTAATCTTTACAAGGAACCTACCTCTTCAGACTCGATCTTTGTTGTTGGTATTATTTATACAACCGAATATTAAATTGATGTTAGATTTTTTAATCGATCTCATGGAATCAGATGTTAGATCTTATAGGTTTACTAGTTAAAGCATGATTAGGGTTTTTATTCTATTACTTCTTATATGTTTACTAGTTAAAGCATGATTACGATTTTTATTCTATTTTTACTATCTCTAATCTTTACAAGGAACCTACCTTTTCAGACTCGATCTTTGTTGTTGGTATTATTTATACAACCCATTATCGAATGAATATTAAACTGATGTTAGATTTTTTGTTCGATCTCATGGAATCAGATGTTAGATATTATAGGTTTACTAGTTAAAGCATGACTAGGGTTTTTATTCGGCTGTATCAAAGAACAAGTTAATGACGATGAGAGGATTTTATTTTGTTACAACAATACTGTTTTATGCTTAAGTTACATGCATGAACTATTATAAGATTTAGGTAAGGATCTTTCTTTCATGTTACTTAGTTAGGCTTTACTAGTTAGTTAGGTTTTACAAAACTTAACGATGCTAATTGTTTTCTCGGGTTTTTGTTATTGTTTGGGTTTGATTTAGAT
Source organism: Papaver somniferum (assembly GCF_003573695.1). Classification (NCBI taxonomy): domain Eukaryota; kingdom Viridiplantae; phylum Streptophyta; class Magnoliopsida; order Ranunculales; family Papaveraceae; genus Papaver; species Papaver somniferum. The sequence goes on from NC_039358.1 coordinate 84,492,274, forward strand.
ATAACTCTACTTTGATGGACGATGTTGTGTCAATCATATATATATATATATATAAGGCTTCTCAAGATTTAATCATTTGAGTCTCTGTTACTTGGCGAGCCTGTAACGTCTACATTTTAAGTTGCCACTTTTAATGATACCATGTTGCTAGTTGGCCAATTTTACTATCATCTTAAAGCTAAAAATGGATAATAATTATGTGGTGCTTTAGTACTCTTGGCTTTTGTATCAAAAAGTTTTATAAGACCGTTTAACCGGTACCTTTCGCTTTGTGGATAACACAATATTCATGAGGATATTTTGTGTGTTGCAGTGATGTTTTAGCCTCAATTTACATGCATCAATGAGTTCATGTTTGTTTTCTTTTCATATAATAGAAAAGAGGTGTAACACATGTAGCCTATCCTGTTAGGTTTTGCTAATATTTTCCAAAATAAGCTCAAATTCCTAACTGAGATGCACGTACCTACATAGCTTTTGTCATGGCATAAGATGATTACAACGTGCCCCCATAGGAGGACCAATGGGATGATGAGGTAGATTATGATGGTGGCTATATAATTGAATTCAGTAGTTACCTAGGCTATTTGGCCCGTGATATGGTTGGCATAAAACATTTATGTTGGAAGGAAGTCCCTGCAACAACAAAACAAAATATGTGGGAGGAAATTCTAGTATGCATATGCGGTTATCAATTCGTCGTTTTTGTTGTCGAACTGTGAGTCTGTGATGAACATAAATTAGTTGTTATTGCAGTTTCATTATGAGGTGCCCCATGAATATAAGCAAGCGGTCATGAAGCGTCTAGCTGTTCAGCTGCGGGACTTCAGAAGGAAATTATAAAATAATCATGTAAAACCCTTCCTAGAAAGACCGGACAAACTAAAAAATTTCCCCAGAAAGTACGAAACGGTAATGGACCAAGAAGACTGGGACGATACCTTAAGTATGTACAAAGAGCCTAATTGTAAGGTATGGAATACACATTTCTTTTTCTAATTCGTGTTTCGTTCTTATGTCTATCCCAGCATACTAATGAAATTAATTTTTATTTCCTTTGCAAGAAAATTCGGAGAAGGACAGAGGCAATATCACAATCCAAGTTCCCACCCAATCGGACATGACGAGGAGGATACTCGGGATTAAAACTACAATTAGTAAGTCTTTTGTCTTAAACCAGTTACATGATCTTAAACCATATGTCTGAAATATGATATCACTATATAATCACTGGAATCTAGGTATATTTTGGAGAACCTTGTAGATTTGTTACCTTTCAATTCATCATGTCTTCGCATTCATAGTCTAAGAAGCAGTCTCCTAGTCTTATCAGAACTCTTATCAGTAATTCCCAACCAAATCCTTCAATCCTCTAGAGAAGTCCGTGCACATCTATGCAGAACCTATGGCTAGACATCTAATGGAGAATTTTTTTTGTTATTTTTTTTTCTTCGTAAATCTATATGCTAATCCTAGCATCTTCTTTTTTATGTGATGTTCATATGCGTATCTCCGCAGAAAGCAAATACACTTTTGGAATGGATCTAGGGGAAACGTCGTTGCTAGAGGCAGTATTTTTTCCTATGCCTAACCAGAAAATACATCGACAAGATTCCTGAACACTGTTATGAGGCCAATATTCTGGAGGTCATATATCCATCATCGTGTTAACGGACCAAGTGGTGAGTTTAAGTTATTAGGGGAAGATAAAGATGGTTTTTGTGGCATGGCCGAAAGATAATGTTTCCAACTCTGATGACAAGGTTATTTTTCTTAGCTCTTTTGCTTTATTATGAAGTATATAAATTGTTTTTACGTAAATCAATCGTGTATTCAGTTTGATTAAAGAATAAGTACGAGATACAAATATATTAACACTAATGGAACATGAATGCCAGTGTAAATTAGAAAATTGATATTTGGTTACGGATTTTATTATGGGAGTCAGCTGTGAAAAATGGCGCGGTCTTCAGTGAAGTTGGCTTTATCACATTGTTGGAAAAATGAATTTTGTCTGTCTCTTGTTGAGAATTCATATGACAGACGAATAATTCATATGACAGACGAATTCGCCTTGGATTTAGAATATATATATATATATATATATATATATATAATACATTTAATCTCTTACTGCAGGAAACTCCACAACATGGAAAACCTCATAAGCAACCAGAACCAGTTTTAGGTTTTGAGAAGAAATTGGACAGTGATAAACTGAATGAGGAGCACCTAGCAGTCAATCCACATTCGGGGAGTCATGCATGTAGCCTCTGAAAAGCTTTCTCAGAAGACTAAAAAGGGGCAAAGAAGGTTATATGCACCAACTGTGCAGAAGGCATACCAACTTTCAGATGGGCAACAGAGGAAGACAAGGTTTGGCGCGTCGATAATGTCACAACCTGATCCATTGCATGCAGAGACAGCACCATCAAAAAATTTGAAGAAAAACTGATGATTTTTGGATAAATGCTCTTTAATATTTTTTTTTGCAAACTGTTAGACCAAAGCTCAACATTTTTTACTGTGTTATTAATAATAATATGAATTTTTGGCATATATGAATTTCAGATTTAACCACAAATTATAAAGTATATAATAGAATTTGGATAGTGTCAGGTGGATGGTTTAGATGCGCCATATCTGAACGGCTTAGAGGCGTCACACGCGTAATATACACGCTTCAAGATTAATTGGCGTGGCTAAACATAACATAAAGACACATTAAGCAGATATAAATTGGTGTGGCTAAATATCATATAAATCCACGATATATGGCGTGTCTATAGGTTCTCCGATGAACGGATCCCAACGTTACATGTGGACGGTCAACGTTACATCTGAATGATCAATATTGCATCATCTTAAATGAGATCCAATGGTACATAATACATCCACGTGGATGAAGGTAATTGTAAATTGGCGTGGCAAAATATCACATATAGCCACGCTATATGGCGTGTCTATAGGTTCTTCAATGAACGGCTCACAACGTTACATGTGGATGGCATATGATGCATATAATTTAACGGTCAATATTGCATAATCTAAAATGAGATCCAACGATTCCTAATACGGCCACGTGGATCAAGGTAATTGTAAATTGGAGTGGATAAATATCACATATAGCCACGCTCTTTGGGGCGTGTCTATAGGAAATTAGTGAACGACTCACAACGTTACATGTGGACGGTGAAGGATGCATGTAATTGAACGGTCAATATTGCATCATCTTAAATGAGATCCAACGATTCCTAATACGGCCACGTGGATCAAGGTAATTGTAAATTGGCGTGGCTAAATAACACATATAGCCACGCTATATGGGGCGTGTCTATAGGATATCCAATCAACGGCTCACAACATTACATGTGGACGGTGAAGGATGCATATAATTTAACGGTCAATATTGCATCATCTTAAATGAGATCCAACGATTCGTAATACGGCTACATGGACCAAGGTAATTGGAAATTGGCGTGGCTAAATATCACATATAGCCATGCTCTATGGGGCGTGTCTATAGGATATCGAATGAACGGTTCACAACGTTACATGTGGATGGTATTCAACGGTTCCTAACGCAGCCACATGGATGAAAGTAAGTGAAATTGGCGTGGCTAAAACATAACATATAACCACGTTAAACCTATATGGCGTGTCTATCGGATAACCAATGGCTACGCCAAAAAGCAATTTGCGTGTCTAAAGTGAACCAAATAGGCACGCCAAAACGCAATTTGCGTGTCTATAGTGAATCAAATAGCCACGCCAAAAGAAATTTCCGTGTCTAAAGTAAACCAAATAACCACGCCAACAAGCAATTTGTATGTCTAAAGTGAACCAAATAGCCACGCCAAAAAGAAATTTGTGTGTCTATAGTGAATCAAATAGCCACGCCAAAAGAAATTTGCGTGTCTATAGTGAACCAAATAGCCACGCCAAAACAATAAATCGTGTGTCTATAGAGTGCCAGTACTTAAGTTTTTGGGACCCTATATAGCAACGCCTATATGGCTCTGGTTTGTCTATTTCATGCAGAAATAGACATGCATGGAAGGCGTGGCTATAAGCTACCTAAAACCACGCCATGTTACCTAAAACCACGCAAGCAGAAGTCACGCCTAGTCCAAACCGAAGTGGCGTGACAAAACCCCTATGAACACGCCAATTTGGCGTGGCAAAAGGGTCTCTATGTACTAGTGTAGCAAAAGCTAAGTGTGGGGGAATTTGATAAGTGCATAATTTATATGATTTTAGTGTCCATTCCATACTTGTTTTAGTTATTATTCTTGCATGTATTAGTATTATTACCATTGCTTTCTATTATTTGTCTTTATTAGGTGAATCATCCAAAAAGGAGCTCCAAAGTGCTTAATAGAGAAAAGAATATAAGTATCCCAAGTATCCAAGCGCCCAAGTCCAAGAGAAGTGGAAGAAGTGCGACGAAAAGGAGCAAAACGCTCATAATCAAGACTCAGGCCAAATACCAATCTTAACTCATTCAAATTAAGGATTTCTCATTCTCATATTGAATATAATTTAAATATAAAAAGAATGCAAAAAGAATGAGGACATTCCGAGTTCGGATGAAGAAGTTGTGGCCAAAACAGTTTTCATTGAATACCGAAGATAGTGAAGTCCGCGAAATGGGTTTGCGAACCGATTTCGCAGATTTATTTCCGAAAATATATGCTGGTATTTGAAATTTGCGGACTGGGTACGCGAACTTATCAAATGGGAAACGTGTATTCACACCTTGGAAGGCCTAAGGGCACGTTTGGAGTCGTTATGTCATATTTTCGGGTCGGGTTCCTAAACCTAACTAAATACTTGGAGACCAAGCAATGTAAACCTATAAAAAGGTATTAGGTTATGTAAAAATATCATCGAATTTCATATCACAAGTTTTACATCAAAAACCTAGGGTTTACTCCTTTAGGGGGAAACCACCATTCTTCATCGTCTTTGTAATATGAGTAGCTAAATCCTTTGTTGATTAAGGATGAATTCAATGTTCTAAGCATGAAGCTTTATTAATAATACAAATCTATTGAGATTTCTTATTATCATCGTTTGTCTTTACCATATCTAGGGTTTATGAGTGATTCTTATATTGATTTGGGAGGCCTAGTAGATCAGTATATTGATTGTTCTATTGCTAGTGGAAGTTATGAGATAAGTAATCGTCGATTAACTCTCTACGCAAGTAGAAATCGTGAGACCTTACAGAGGGATTCTGTGTAGCAATCGTGTGTGAAGATAACACCATCAAGTAAACCTTGATCTAAGAGTTTAACTACTGGGATCAACCTAATTCACAAAGCTTAAAGCGTTCGATTGGATTACACCTTGAGTGAGCTACTACTTGGTGGTTCGGTTGAATAGAATCTGATATTGGAGAGCTTCCATATCCGTGGTAAAAGGAGTTTTGGGGATAACACTGAGCTAGCTGTTATTCCACGGTTGGTGATGAATGGTTCTTATGAACAATAGATAAGTATATTAATCCAGTTATCGCTTGGTAACGGCGAAGGATTCCTTGATCATCTTTCTTTTATTATTATCTTTTTATTAATCTTAAAACCAAATCCCCCTTTTGTTATTTACTTTATCTTGCTGATCAAATAACCTACCAATTACACATCTCTCTGTGGGAACGATCTCTTATTACCGCTATATTACCAGTTAATTAGTGGAAAATATATTTAATAATTTTTTGAGCCTACGACAACCCATACAGTAGGATATAAACATTATTGTGGAAACACATATATGTATAAGTCCTTATTCCTTGAACCAAACTTTGCGAACTTTGTTGATCAAGAGAATCGGAATGTGGTGTGAGCCAAGTCCGCGAACCGGCGGAAGTTATCGGCCCGAGAATTTATGCTGGAGTTTGTAAACTCCTTCCGTGAGCTTAAGTCCGCGAACCCAGTCCGCGAACTTGAGACGGTTATATCTAAAACTGGTTGTTCTTGAAATCATGTTTATTTAAACTAAGGAATGCTTTTGCAAACCGTGGTTATAAAGTTCATCAACCAATTCGAGTGAACTAGTTATGGTGAAGAAGAATATGGTTGATATGAAATTAACCATATGGCTAACCATTTGGTTAACTATTGTTGAACCAACAAATGTTAATGTTTGGGAACGGTTCATAAACCCAAAATTGGACATTTCATTTGTGTGTAACAAGCTAAGTTTTCGATCCAACGGTTGAGAAATATTAGCTTGAATCTAATCAGGTTTTCATCTAACGGTGAATATTGAATGCTTTGTTACCAAGCTAACATTGATTGCAAACCCTGATTTGAAAACTATATAAGGGAGAACTCTAGCAACTGGGAAACCTAATCCCCACACTTTACGTGTGATACTAGTTGCATAGCTAGAGTCGATTCTCCTTTAACCTTTGGTTTCTTCTTCTAAACCAGGTTAACGACTTAAAGACTTCATTGGGATTGTGAATCCAGGACGATACTACTTTTCTTGTAGTTGTGTGATTTGATCTTGCATCTTCTATCATTACGAGTACGATTGTAACAATTGCTCGAGATTTTACATCTCCGATAGGCAAGATAGAAAAGTAATCACAAACACTTCGTCTCATCGTTTGTGATTTCACAATATATTTTTTCGCTGCGTCGATTAAGATTATTGTGAGGTGATCAATAATACTAGGCTGTTCTTCGGGAATATAAGACCGGTTTATTGATTGGTTCCTGTTCACCTTGATTTATCAAAAGACGGAACAAAACTCATTGGTATATTCATGGGAGATGGATTTATCTATTACCGTAGACTTTTCTGTGTGATACAAATTTGTTTATTAAAGTCTTCGACTTTGGTTCGTAGCAACTCTTAGTTGTGGGTGAGATCAGCTAAGGGAATCAAGTACGTAGCATCCTGCTGGGATCATAGGCGTAGGAGCATAACTGTACCTTGGATCAGTGTGAGATTGATTGGGGTTCAACTACAGTCCAAACCGAAGTTAATTTGGAGTAGGCTAGTGTCTGTAGCGGCTTAATACAGTGTGTGTTTAATATGGACTAGGTCCCGGGGTTTTTCTGCATTTGTGGTTTCCTCCTTAACAAAATTCTGGTGTCTGTGTTATTTATTTTCCGCATTATATTTTGTTATATAATTGAAATATCACAGGTTGTGCATTGTTCAATCAATTAGAATATCCGACCTTTTGGTTGTTGATTTAAATTGATTGACACTTGGATATTGGTCTTTGGTACCATCCAAGTTATCTCTCTAGTATTTGATAAAGACTCGCAGATTTCTATTTGCTTGAGTATATATCAAATCGGGAGATTGAGATATAAACTCTTTGATATAATTTTTATCTAGATTGGGTCTGACTGTCTAGTTGATTCTCTAGAAAGTATATTGGAGTTTTTCCATACAGATTTCTAAGCGAAATATTGGGTATGGTTGTTGTACCCCCACTTTTTCAAATGCGTAATCACAAAATAGGCTATTACAAACCCTAGTTATCCTTCTTAAAAACACAAGAATAAATTCTCATAAGAAGTTTCATAGACATTAAAATAAAATTCCTATGATGAACAAAACTGAAGGTGTTCAGACATAATCAGCAACCAGAGATCAAACAAAAACTAGTTCATCGGCTGCTTTCTTCAGTCCGGTTTTCAGAAATTCAAGATTCTTTGTTGCAATTTCAAGTTGTTCACGTACAACCCCAAAATCTCGAAGAAGATTTCTTACCAATTGAGATGACATCTGAACTGGAAGTTTGTTTTCATGATCAACTGCATGGTAGAAGGTTATAATAACAGGGTTCTCATAAAACTCGAAAACTTTGCCTTCTTCAACTTTGTCTTCCTTTTTGCATCCATCCATTGTGCACACCACAAAATTTCAAGAGAAATATTTAAGTTACCGAACGTGTATATATCAGGAGAAAAACAAATCCATGATATATATATATATATATGAGTGTTCTATATGGAAACCCTAGGGTTACTTGTTTACGTTCGGTAAGGTCCGGGTGCACGAAGGTTCGTGGTTATGAGCTAGGCTCAAAACCAAGAAGCCAATGGAGCCTATTTTTGAAGTGTGTTCTAAAAACACGTTCCAAACATATGACAAGAAAGCTTTATCTCAAAAAGAGCACCGGTCCAACGTTGATAGTCAACACATCAACTGTCATTAAGGAAGAACAAAACAAAATTTTCCAAGAAAAACAATAAAGAGAATATTCTCAAGAGTTATTGATCATTTATTATATTTTAATAGAAAACCAGAGCAGGGCTCAACAGTAAGATGATCAAATAAAAATTTTAAAATAAAAATAAAAATAAAAAACAAAAGATACAACAAAGACCACTTTGTCAAGAAGAAAATAACTTCTTGAGAATGAGCATCCTCACACGGTCTCAAAGAGGATGCACATTTTTAAGCAGTCAAGTTGTAATTTGGCGAGCATAAATCTCATCAAGGGTATTGACATTTTCCTTTTTTTTTCTTGGGTATCATCAGAAAAGTCAATAGAGTTAGTCTCAAGAGAATTAACGAGAGGAGGACAAGAGATACCTGAAGCTGCCGCCTTCCTTGCTTTCTTAATGCTACGCTTGAGTCTATTTATACTGGTCTTTAGTTCCGAAACACGATTGTTGATATGAATATACTCAGGAACGATTGAAGCTTTTGATCCAACACTTCCTTTAGTCACGGAAGAAGAGTTTGAAGAAGTTTTCTTACTCGTTGGATCAACTAAGCAGTCATTTGTCCGTATAACACAATTCTTTTTAAAATTGTAAAAAGCCTTTGTGTTATGTTTACAGGAAAGACTTGGCTCATCACGGCACTTTTCATGTCTGAGAGTTGGACATTTAAGACCATTAATATGAGAAACCGGTTTGATTACTTCCTTAGACATCCAAACAAGAATGTTATGAAGTTTTTAAATCCGCAAACGAAAACGACATATCTTTTCAAGATGACCTTTGTTTCCGCAATAATAACATCTGAAGGGAATGTTAGTAATCTTTATCATATGAGTAGAAGGTTGACTTCCTTTTTCTATTGAGACTTCTGCCGCAGAAAGTAATTTTCCACTTTTGCCATTAAAGAAAGTTTTCTGCAAGAAGTTTCTTTTAGTACAAACAAAATTAATCTTGCTACTGTTTGGAGTGTCTATTCCTTCATAGCCCAAACCTCGTGTATCATGATGTTTCTTACAAGCTCCCAGCATAGTGGATAATTTTGATGAACTAGGATTAAACTTTTTCAAGTTTTCTTCCAGCATAATTACCTTGTTTTGAGCAGCAGAAAGCTCATCCTCCAACTATTTTTCTCGGGAGAGAAAAACGTTCTCTCTGTCTTTAAAACAACTTTGTTGAGAGTTACATCTATCTTCAGATTCAGCAAGTTCTTCTTTTAACATACAAATATTTCAACGAAGATTTTCACATTCATAATTTTTTGAACACACATCTTCTTCTAGATCTTTAAGAAGAGATTTTAGGAGAGTATATCCACAATCGTAGCCTTTAAAGAGCTTTCTCATTTTCCTGTTTTCTAGACAAAAAGGAGTCAGAAACTTAGCCAAGCAAGACGTTAACTTCTTTTTCTTTATGAGATGGTCAAAATGCTTGATGTATTGAGAGACTTCCTCATCAACACCGTATCCATCGTCTGAATCACTTTCGTCTGAAAGATCATCTAACTATTCATCTAGGCGCGTTTCCCAGTTATACACAGTTTCCGACCATGGAGAGGATGAGGAAGTTTTTTCAGGAGAAGCAGAGCTTTGAACCAAGTCAAAACGTTTCTGAACTGGTAATGCGTTGTTTGAGATAGCACTACTGTCCATAGAGTCAGATTGCCACAAACACAGACTTATGAGGTCTTAAACGTGTTTTCCTGCTCTGATACCAATTCAAAAGAGGGGGTCTAACACACACACAATATTTTGTTTAGGCAATATGTATGGACTAACTCCAATGTATTTCCAAGAGAATCAACTAGACAGTCAGACTCAATCAAGGAAACTACATCCAAGAGTTATATCTCAATTTCTCAAGTCAATCTGCAATCGAACTGATAGGAATCTGTGAGCCATATTAATAATAGAAATAACTTGAACGGTACCAAAGTTCAAGTTTCAATCAATTTATATCAACAACCGAAGGTTGGATTATCTAATTGATTGAACTACGCACACCTGTGATATTTCAATTATATAAAAATATAATGCGGAAAAGAAATAAAACAGACACCAGAAATTTTTCTAACGAGGAAACCGCAAATGCAGAAAAACCTCGGGACCTAGTCCAGATTTGAACACCATACTGTATTAAGACGATACAGACTCTAGCCTACTACAAGTTAACTTCGGACTGGAATGTAGTTGAGCCCTAACCAATCTCACACTGATTAAGGTACAGTCGCGTTCCTTACGTCTCTGAATCCCATCAGAACTCTACGCACTTGATTCCCTTAGCTGATCTCACCCACAACTAAGAGTTACTATGACCCAAAGTCGAAGACTTGATGAACAAATCTGTCTCACACAGAAAAGTCTATTAAATAGATAAATCTGTCTCCCGCAAAAATACCTACGAGTTTTTGTTCCGTCTTTTGATAAATCAAGGTGAACAGGAACCAATTGATACACCGTACTTATATTCCCGAAGAACAGCCTAGTATTATCAATCACTTCAGAATGATCTTAATCGTATGGTAGCAAAACAAGATATTGTGGAATCACAAACGATGAGATGAAGATGTTTGTGACTATTTTTTATCTTACCTATCATAGCTTGAATCTCGAGCAAATCTTAGAGAAGATAGTACTCAATACAATAGAACAAAGTAAGATCAGAACACACAACTACAGAGAAAATAGTTTGGTCTGGCTTCAGAATCTCAATGAAGTCTTCAAGTCGTTAACTTATAAAGGTTTTAGAAAAAACTTAGGTTAAAGGAGAATCTCCTCTAGTCGCAACTAGTATCACACAGGAGGTATGGGGTTAGGTTTCCCAGTTTCTAGAGTTCTCCCTTGTATAGTCTTCAAATCAGGGTTTGCAATCAATGTTACCTTGGTAAAAAACATTCAATATTCACCGATATATGAAAACCTGAGTAGAGTCAAGATAATATCTTTCAACTGTTAGATCGAACTTAGCTTGTTATACACAAATGAAATGTGCCTTCGTTTATATATGGGTAACCGTACCTAAACGTGTACACTTGGTTGGCTTAACAATATTTAACCGAAGTTAGCCATATGAACACTTTCATATCAACCTTGTTTATCTTTATCACAACTAGTTCAAATGACTCAAATGAAACTAATGATAGAGTTGTTCAATTGTTTATATTATCATAGAAGTATACTAGACACAATTGAAGCAAAATCGATTTTGATTCACTCGAATCAATTCATGAACATTATAGCCACGGTTTGCTAAAGATTGCATTCCTTATTATATAAATGTATTTGTTCACGAATAAACCGATTTTACAACTTAACCCACTTCAAGTATGCAAACGGATACGCATACTTAGAGTTCCGGACTTGGTTTGTCCGCCAGTATGTGAACGGGTACGTGATATTGTTTTTTTTTTGATGTTGTAATAATGAGGTTCAAACTCTCGGACTTGTGAAGATTAAATTTAAAGATTTAATAAAATTATATACAAAAATATTAACAAAGTGGACGAGAGGTATGAGAAAACAACCAAGACACTGATTCCACTATTACACATGAATTAATGATGGTAAATAATCCAAAACTCTAATTATCTTTTAAGTCCTTTATATCTTAACTCACTAATAATCAAGCAAATTCTCAAACATCAATTGTATCCCTTAAGCATAGATTATCTAAACAAAGCATAACCTATCTAATTGAATCACAACTGATTAGGAAAATTATGCAAACAATTTAAAATTCTGCAAAAGCAGTGATTGAGTGAATTATAATTAAATATTAGAGAAAATAAAATAGTTACCAATTATTCATGCGTAAATAACTTCCTCATTGCCTTGGTTGTGGGAGAATTAGCCGCTCATCATGTTGGAAACACGCTCAAAAATCATTATTATTGCTCAAAGGGTGTTTACAAATGATGAAAAGGGAGAAATAATTCAAAACCGGGTTTGTAACAATTATATTTGTTACAAACCAGAGAACTACGACCCTCGGCAAATAAGACTGTCCTACGACAGTAACAAATAAGACTGTCACTGTAACAAATAAGACTGTCGGGCGACAATCGCTGAAACTGTAGCAAAATAAGACTGCTATGTGTGGGTCTTATGTTTTTCGTGTTCTTGGTGCAGCAGCAGCAACAACAGAAACCGAGTTTGGGAAAACTCGAATTTCTTCTTCTCTGGCTCTCCTCAGCCCCCCAGACTCTCGACACCCTCTCTAGGACTCCCAGGGAATCTATTAAAGAAAAAACACGCGTTGAATCTCCTCCATTAATCCCAAATAATCTTCTTTTACTCGGGATATTTTCTTTCTTTTTTTTATCAATGATTTTGATTTTTACGCATCTGCAGCTGGATTAAATTACTTATAAATCTTCTTCACGTTCCAAAGTCTTGATTAAGGCTTCCAAACACGTGCAATACACGTTTAGATTCACCACAACTCGTGTAAGCTCATGTTTTTCCTCCAACTCCCTGTTTGGATTAAACCAAGTTATCCAGACAAATTTGATCGAAACAAACACCCATACTAGCTTTGTTAGGACATATCACAACTACCCATTAAGTTTTAGCCCTTTAGTCTACCCAGAACTCCTTCAAGAATCGATCGAAAGTTACACAGTTGAGTATAAAATTTTCCCGCCAAAACGAATTTTTGAAATGTTGAAGATGGTGTCCCCTAACCAAACCGGGGGGCGAATAGCAGGTGCCCAACAGAGGTGCCCCTTATCCAAATTGAGGGTGCCTTTTGTACTTTTCTCCGGGAGTCCAAATAGCACTTTTTGAGCAACTTTTTCCACAAAAGTGTATTTCTCCCAAAAACACCTACAAACACACAAAGCATCAAAATTAGTACAAAAATCGAGCACTAACAATAGAGACATTGAGTACAATTTAGACACAAAAATGTGTCTATCAAATACCCCCAAACTTATTATTTGCTAGTCCTCGAGCAAAACTAACAAAAAATAAAACCAAGTTAATCTCGGAAGGGTTTACCAGAGGTGTACCCACAAAACCATGACTTCTAATTGGTCACAATTATCCAAAGAGCTATGAGGACATACATATTCTCAACTTATCTCCAAGTAACTAGAATGCCAGAGAAATTAAAGGTGTCAGCTCTACAGCTGACTGAAGAAAAGGGGAGACACATCCGCAACACTGCTAGATAAAGAGATATCCGCTACACAGCTAGATAAACATTGTAAGATGCGTCCGTTGCTTTACAACTGGATAAGATTAGGAGAGAGATAAAGATGAGAGGGACATCTGCTACACAGCTGGACTAATTACGTGTGATGAGTTAAACCAGTGCTAGAAAGATCTTGTGCCAGATTGAAAGCGGGCTAACAAAGCAACCAAATGTGTCTTTCTTCGACTCTCTCATAGTGCTCAGTAGAAACAACATCTTCTTCGGTCTTCAACTGTTGATGATAAACTATCGAACCTCATATAACCTTGACAATTAACTCTTCTCTTCGATTTCTTCCTTGACTTATAAATTTCTACTTCCCTTTGGCCTTATTGAACAAAACGTAACGATGATTTTTTCATTTTTCATTTTTTTTTTTTTTGGAAACAAAAATTACAAGACAACAATTTGCATGGCCATGAGAGAAGGACTTTCAAAACTTGGATCTTCGCAACTTGTGATGTCTTGGTATCATGGATTCTAACAACTTATATCATTTGCTCTTATAACTTCAACTTTGATTTTTGAATTATTCTTTTCTATTGTTGCTTCTAAACCTAAAACGTCTTCAACTTTCTTCATAGATTTTGATGTCGCTCTGCTTGTTGATGATGATAAGTTTCTACTGAGAGAGAGTCGCAATCCAGTAACTAAGACTACATTGTGAGGTTGCTTTGTCTTTCTGGCATTTCCTGACCTACTTGCCTTTCCATCATGTATGGTTAGGTCCATCACGGTTACCCTCTAAAAGGAACAAGTTCTCTCCTGAATTTCAAGGATCTCAATGTCTTTTTCTCTAATGTCTCAAAAGGTTGTTATCCCTAGCATTCAAATTTCAATCTTTTCGGTGAGAAACAGTATGTAAACTTAGCTAACCGGATACCATGCGACGCTAGAAGTTTCAAAAGTGCAACTAAAAAGTTCTTCCCCACCCCCAAACTTAAATCTAACATTGTCCTCGATGTTCTAAAGATAAAATTAAAAGCATGAACAAGGAGAAACTGTTACCACTTGAAGAAAAAGAGTTAAGGAAAGATATTACCATGTTGCATGAGCATGGGTTACCTCCCAAGAAGTGCTAAGTTTAAAGTCTTTAACCAGACTTAGGAAAGGATTAGTCAACTCGAACCGTATAACAGTAGCCGGAATAACTGTGGGTCTTCAAAACCAAATAGAGCTGACCAAAGGAAACTGCAGTAAACCAAGAAAATGAACAAGACTAGCATGCCCTTACCTAGTTTCCTGGTTAAGACAACTACATCTAATTGTGGTTCAGGTTTCAGGTTCTATAAAAGGGTCTAAATATATTTCTCTAGGCTGCAACTCTTCAAAAGTGAGATCCGAATTATTAGGTCCTAGAGTATGTAAAAACTCAAATAAAAATTTAGAAGCACATAATAATAATCTAAATAATTGAGGATCCTCTAAGTCAATCAGGTTTGACTTACAAAATTGACCACAATGAGGGTAGTAGTCATTCTTAAGAAAATGTGTTGATTCTAATTTCCTAAAGCATTTAGGTTTAGTCTCACAACTAAATATTCGACACATTTGAAAATCAAAAGTTCCCACAATTGGAAGAAAATTTTTTGGTGGGAAAACAAAGTCAATCTTGGTATCATAGCCTGGGTTAACCACATCAACCAGAGGATGGGTTTCTAATAACTGAGCTTCTTTCTGGACATCATTAGGTTCGGGAAAACGTGTATGAAGATAATATTGTAAGATGGTTGAGGCACAAATGTCAAGTCCTACAGGAGGGTACTTTATAAGAGTTAAAGCACACGGAGAATGATAATCACCCCCAAACTTAGAGTTTTTTGTGTCTCTAGAAAGACTAGTCACAACTTCTCTAATCTCTAGGTCATCAGATTCGTGAAAATGGTCAATTGCTTCTTCTAAGTCTGGTTCATCCTCACTCATCTCTACGAGTTTATCATCTTCTAAGACTAGTGTTTCTAAATCGCTAGATTCTAAAACAGTATTCTCAGGGTAAACTATTTCCTCTAAATCATTATCGGCTTTGTAAACAGGAAATACCACATCGTCTAAAACGGGGGTATCTCTAGTCAAATCCTCGTCCTTTTGAATAGGTGAATAATTATTAAAATTATTTGGATTTGAACTAGAAATAATATTATCATTAAAGAGCTCATTTGGAGTAACAGATTCCTCATCACTATGCCTATATATTTTAGATTCTTCATCAATATTATCCTCACTACAGTCCTCATTATAATAACATGAAAAAGGTCGAACCTCATCAAAACAAGTAGTGTTACCAATTCTAACCTCGTCATCTTGATTATGTGAATAAAAACTATCCTTATTTTCGAGGGTGGTATTGGGAAAACTACACTGGAAATTAAAACTATCCTAAGCAAGTTTTTCCACAATCCTATTTGTACTCTCAGTAAATTGCTTGAGGGTCTCTTCTAGAGATAACTTAGTTGACCTCTCTACGGACTCTTCTGGGAGAAGAATATTATAAGTCTCTTTCATAAATAACTTTCGTGTTGACTCATTGAAACTCTTGAGAGACTCTTCTAGAGAAATAGAAGAATTGTTTTGCTCGTATGACCTGTGGGTATATGGATAGTAATTGGGCTCACAATGGTATGGACCATAACCTTCAAACATTTCGCGTTCCCAATCACTATTCACACTATGGTCATAAAAAGGATAATGTCCAAGCTGCTCAGTCGGATACTCATTGTATTGGCTATTATAATACCAGTTCGATATCCTAACCGCAAGGGAATTCTACACAATCACAAACAAGTATGACTCGACCAAATCAAACCTATAAAATATAGCAAACAACAAGCATGATGGCTCCACTTAGATTGTTTCTATACCAACTTCTAATCTTTCGAAAAGGAATTCGTTACAATCTGAGCAAACCTCTCTGAAATCAATCTGAGTTTAAGTAAGTTGAATTGAGACGAGGGAAGCTGCGAGGAGCTTTGATACCCAAGGTATCACCGGTATTATAAGGCGGCGCAGTCACGCATTCAACTCGCAGAAACCATCATGAACTTCAAAGTATGCTCAAAAGAGTAACCAATATTTTTCGAACGACTTTCCTATTAAGCACGTTACCCTATAGGTCTCGTTCTAGTCAAAATTTTAAGCTTAGGTTCGCGTTTGGTTTCGTTTTCCTAAGGCGGGCAAGAAGGAAACGGTGATGAAATCCGAGTCCTTATCTTAATTTGGCCAGGCCTTGCCCTTTACTAGGAAATTAAAACAACCGTATTCAAATCCTCGGCATATATTCACCTTAAGGCATACAATAAACCCGCTGACAGGGGATTCGCGGGTGTTTCGAAAGCTTACCTCCCGTACCAGACAGGCGCAGAACCGCTGAAGTCGACTCGAGCCACGACTCCTATGTCATGTGCGAACCCGAGGGGCCGAGACGATATTGTAATTGTCGTCCTTCCCTGCAAAAAGTTTTATATTTAATGTACCCTTCCTTAGGGTTTAAAAAAAATAATTGTCCAAGTCCAAAGTCCAAATAAAGTGCAAAAGAAAAGAAATAAAAAAAATAATTACAAAAAAAAAGGAAGGTCTCTAAAAAAAGAAAAAAAATTCTCTCTTTTTTTTAAATTTTTTTTCTTTCGCTCTTTTTTTTTTGCTTTGTCTTTTTCTTTCTCTTTTGGCTTTAAGCTTTGATTCCAAGTCTTTAGTATCCAACTTCAAACCTGTAATACAAAGACACACCCAAAGAAACGTAAAAAGAACAAATGAAATAAAAAAAAACCTAAAAATTCTACCTAAGCACAAATCCGCGTCAGCGGCGCCAAAATGATATTGTTTTTTTTTTTTATGTTGTAATAATGAGGTTCAAACTCTCGGACTTGTGAAGATTAAATTTAAAAGATTTAATAAAATTATATACAAAAATATTAACAAAGTGGGCGAGAGGTATGAGAAAACAACCAAGACACTGATTCCACTATTACACATGAATTAATGATGGTAAATAATCCAAAACTCTAATTATCTTTTAAGTCATTTATATCTTAACTCACTAATAATCAAGCAAATTCTCAAACATCAATTATATCACTTAATCATAGATTATCTAAACAAAGCATAACCTATCTAATTGAAACACAACTGATTAGGAAAATTACGCAAACAATTTAAAATTCTGCAAAAAGCAGTGATTGAGTGAATTATAATTAAATATTAAAGAAAATAAAATAGTTATCAATTATTCATGCGTAAATAGCTTCCTCATTGCCTTGGTTGTGGGAGAATTAGCCGCTCATCATGTTGGAAACACGCTCAAAAATCATTATTATTGCTCAAAGGGTGTTTACAAATGATGAAAAGGGAGAAATAATTCAAAACCGGGTTTGTAACAATTATATTTATTACAAACCAGAGAACTACGACCCTCGGCAAATAAGACTGTCCTGCGACAGTAACAAATAAGACTGTCACTATAACAAATAAGACTGTCGGGCGACAGTCGCTGAAACTGTAGCAAAATAAGACTGCTATGTGTGGGTCTTATGTTCTTCGTGTTCTTGGTGCAGCAGCAGCAACAACAGAAACCGAGTTTGGGAAAACTCGAATTTCTTCTTCTCTGGCTCTCCTCAGCCCCCCAGACTCTCGACACCCTCTCTAGGACTCCCAGGGAATCTATTTAAAGAAGAAACATGCGTTGAATCTCCTCCATTAATCCCAAATAATCTTCTTTTACTCGGGATATTTTCTTTCTTTTATTTTATCAATGATTTTGATTTTTACGCATTTGCAGCTAGATTAAATTCCTTAAAAATCTTCTTCACGTTCCAAAGTGTTGATTAAGGCTTCCAAACACGTGCAGTACACGTTTAGATTCACCACAACTCGTGTAAGCTCATGTTTTTCCTACAACTCCCTGTTTGGATTAAACCAAGTTATCCGTACAAATTTGATCGAAACAAACACCCATACTAGCTTTGTTAGGACATATCACAACTACCCATTAAGTTTCAGCCCTTTAGTCTACCCATAACTCCTTCAAGAATCGATCGAAAGTTACACAGTTGAGAATAAAATTTTCCCGCCAAAACGAATTTTTGAAATGTTGAAGATGGTGTCCTCCTAACCAAACTGGGGGTGCGAATAGCAGATGCCCAACTGAGGTGCCCCTTATCCAAATTGAGGGTGCCTTTAGTACTTTTCTCCGGGAGTCCAAATAGCACTTTTTGAGCAACTTTTTCCACACAAGTGTATTTCTCCAAAAACACCTACAAACACACAAAGCATCAAAATTAGTACAAAAATCGAGCACTAACAATAGAGACATTGAGTACAATTTAGACACAAAAATGTGTCTATCAGTACGCATACTGTGTTTCACGATCGAACTCAGTTGAATTAGTATGCAAACGGGTACGCATACTAAATTTCCGGACTTGAACTGTTAATCAAGTACACATACGGGTATGCATACTAAGTTCCCGGACTTCATCTGTTAAACCAGTACGCATACGGGTATGCATACTATGGTTACCGGACTTGGAATAACTTGCAACAGTTAGCATACAAGTACGCGTACTGTGCTATATCCAATCAATGGTTAATCATTCTAAACTCCGATTTTAATCATTGAAACATTGTTGGAAGACGAGATTATATTTCTCACACAAACTATTAGCTTCAAAGTAATTTTCAAGTAATCAATAGATCAATACGAAACATTCCGAGTCTACATCAAATAACAGTCTCACACAAATCATGTAAGATGTTACCAGGCGATTTTCACATGATCTTTTGGATTTCGTCAAGAATAAAAGATGAACTTGGCTAAAGAGAAAGCTTACCAACACATATTTCGATAAATATGTAAGCGAGTTAAACTCAGCTCGAAATATCAAATATGTATAAAATAAAGTCTATATAACTATACGACTTTTGTCCCAATAGGAGAATAGAAATAGACTTCTGAGTGATAGATGAGCTCAAGTCTCCACATACTTTTTGTTGATGAAGTTCGACAAGATCCAATTTAGTAGTTCTTCGTCTTCAATCGATGAACGTCGTGAAGTCTAAAGATCAACTACACATTCTATCTTAATCCGATACATATTTATAAGTAGACTAGAAATCAAGACTTATAGTTTTGGAAACTAAACTTGACAAACAAGCTTGAGATAGTAACGCTTGCGAGTTCAACCGAGCAGTGCTCTAACACCACTTCATACGAAGATTTGTTGACAGTTGACCGCAAAATATGTCAAAATTTAAAAGTGCAGCCGAGGCACGGGGATTCTTGGAGAATAAGGGCACGTATGGACGAAGCATAAACAAACAAGATGTCATCTACTTTAAGAACTCTTTTTGGTATCTGTTAATGGTGGTTTTTAGTTCAGGGTTAAAACTGTAAAACCCTATATTTATATTCCTTTGTTATGCAAAGAATTAAAGCCATTTAAAGTTGATGAGTGCCTACGCCTCTTTGCTTACATATGTGCTGAGAAACTCATACTTATATACGAAATTTATTTAGAATAATGTTGGTTGCAACTCCCAGGTATTCTATAAATTTTACTGAACTTCCACCTGCATTATTCACTAATGCATGGCTTGTTGAGTATTTTCACTATGCTATGCTCTCATCTGAACTCTTAATATTGACATGATATGACAACTAATGTTCGTTCTCAGCTGAGCATCATGAATTTACCGAAGTGTCAGGATTAAGTTGTGCATGAAAGTACTCAATCAGAGGCACGCAAGCTGCGCTACTCTTTAAGATGAAAATTAGTAATTTTGTACCAACGCACAAAATTCACAAAAATTGATTAATTTTGTGTCAGCTCGCAAGATTCAATTTTTTCTAACCTAATTTTATCAATATACAAAAATTAGGGTTTTTGCGGTTTGCGCAATATCTCGATCCCTATTGATCTAGATTAAACCTAGGAAAACTAGGAAATTGATCCATCATGGAACTAGTAGGAGCAGAATCCTACCAAAAGTTGGATAACAAGAAATAAAGGGGAAACTGCGACAAGTGAAGGCAGCAGCCAAAGGGGCGCGGCCACGCCACTTGGCCGGCCGGTTTTCCCTAGCTTGTGCCACCTATCACCGGCCGGACATACCCCATGTTGTTATATGCCGACCCCTCTTTCCCACTGGCCAATCAAATTGCCCGAAAGGCACAACCTATACTTTTAACTAAAGGTGGAAGTTAGCTGGCCGAGCACTTAAATTCCTTAAGAAAATAGATCTTGGCCATCCAAGACAGTCGCAAATTGATCGCGACCACACAACTTCGTAAGCTCCGTT
This sequence comes from Papaver somniferum, assembly GCF_003573695.1. Classification (NCBI taxonomy): domain Eukaryota; kingdom Viridiplantae; phylum Streptophyta; class Magnoliopsida; order Ranunculales; family Papaveraceae; genus Papaver; species Papaver somniferum. The sequence continues at coordinate 84,512,952 of NC_039358.1, forward strand.
AGCTAACCCTAGGTCTTGCAAACACGAATAAATAAGTCCCATAGTAACCACCGACGGGCCCACTTCTGATCCAACCAATCGGAACTCTCCTAGCCTGCCAGCAACAACCATAACTGCTAGCAAAATAGGCCAGCTGCGCCTTTAAGAAATGGTTTCAATCGAATTAAGACTGCATATGGCAATCTTAAATCAGACGTGGCCGTCCAACTTCACTAGCCGAATCGACCAGCCTAGATTTGATTTTAAATGACCAGCAAGGCGCGAACATGCTCATCGGAGGCTCAACTTTAGCTTCGACTAATCACATTGCTTCAAACCTGTCAACAATGCCCCAAACCGATAATCCAAAGTAAGCCAGACATATGTCTTTAAAACCCTCGAATCCGACCAACGACAGTATATAACTGCCGCAAAGTGATTTCGGTCATCCAACTTCGCTAGTCGAATCGACCGGCCCAGTTCTGATTTCGAGGAGCCAATGAGATGCCGTCGTGATCGCCTGCAGACCCCCTTATTCATGAGTTGGTCGCTCCGCCTTCAGTCGACTTATTTGGATGCCAACCGTTCGACCAAAGGAGGTTGTTTACGCTCCCAACAGCGGCACTTCATATGCATCGATTAACTTGAGCTGCTTGCATAACAATGATGCTTTACATGTATCGAATGTAAATGATATTTTATAAATATCGATTTCACGAATAATTTAATTATATAACTTGAAAGCATTATATGCTATTTTTTGAGCACTTGCTCATTCATATGACTACTTACCGCCTAGCTTGCGCGTGATTGGTCAAAATAATTAGGTCTTGCCGGCAAGATCCACACAACAACTACTATGAAGGACTTGTTCAACTCTTTATGTTACTTGCTCCATATTTCCTACGAAAATATTTGAGACGTAGAACATGTCACAATATGGGGGATACTCATTAGGGTATTGGTCTGACGGTTTATAGCATGCGGCGTGCAGCGCACCCATTATGAGAAAGTGTCAGGAGAGGTGGAAAGTTGAGGGCAGTAAGCAGTAGTGGATGTAAAACCAACCGGTCTCCCCTTCATGACAGGGACATGGTTCTCACCATTTTTACATGACACCCCACTTCTCCACCACTCAACTATCTCCACTTCTTACGAGATCAGTGTGTTCAACTATGACTTGTATAAATAGATTTTCAATCTATTTGAATAGGAGGGAGTTCATTAACGCAAGTATCCAGAAAACACCAAGAATTTATAGCTTACATTTTGCAAGCGTGTTCTACATTCTGATACAAGTCATCAAACAACCACACTTTCATAGTCCATCATTCTGATCTCAACACCTTCTTCGCTTCCCTCCCTAAGATCAACCCTTCTCCTTCATTTTGTGACCGAAGCAAGACTGGAACGACCATTTCTTGGTTTAGGCCAGAATTGTACAAATTGATCTCTCAAATATAAAGTACTCATATGCAGTACATTTGTTTAGGGTTTATATTCGTTTCTCGGCGGCACACCCAATTTACCATTTTCAGCAGAATCAGTTTTTACCCTACTACAAATTGGCGATCACAGTGGGAGATTAATTTCTCGGTTGCAAAATCAATTTCCCAATTTTCATTCCAATTTTCCCAATTTAAAAATGGTAGATCTTAGGTCTAGATCAGTAACTAATCCTGATGCTACTGGCACTGACAACAATCCAGGATCCAATATTCCTGCTGCTGACACCAATGTACCGCCTGCCAGCACCGCTACTTTTCCTAACGTTTCTTCGAGCGTAACACCTCCAATCACCACCAGAGATACTACCACTCTTCCGTCAGGACGGGAGGCTGGAGGAGCCCGAGGAAACCAACCTCCCATTACTATTGTCGATTTAATGGAGAGACAAGAAGTCCTTGCTAAAGCTCAAACAGAAATGACTACAACTCAGAAAGAAGTACTCACTTTTCTCAAGACGCTAACAGAGCAGCTACCACCAGAGCCGTGTTGGCCTCAAGTGGAGCAGACAAGGAACGCTTTCATGACACCTAGCGCTAGCACTTCGACCGGGCGTGCCTTTATAGATGAAGAGGCTCGCGTTGCTCCTGAACGTCCATCATAAAGGAATCAACAATCCAATTTTATCACACGTGAAGACCTGGAACGACTTCTCCAAAATCGAGGCAAGGAAAACCCGTCTACCATTCATCAGCACCAACCTCCTTACCCTCATGATGTGAAAAGAGTTTCTCTTCCAAGAGTATATTCCTCTCCTCGGTTTTCCCTTTATGACGGTACTGGTAACGCTCGAGAACACATCTCTCGTTTTTTTGAAATCACTAGGAGAGCATGAACACAACCACGTCCTTCGCCTGAAATAATTCTCAGAATCACTCATTGGAAGAGCGTAAACCTGGTACAAAAATATTGCACCAAACAACATAACCAATTGGTGTGAGATGGTTACCACTTCCTACAAGAAATATTTCTTTGTTTCTGAGCAAATCATTCTGTCAGACTTAGGAAGAATGTTTCAGCGAAACAATGAGCATCCAAATGATTATGTCAAGAGGTTCACTGGATTGTTACGATCCAAATGTGATTGAATAATAGTTGGTAGAGTTATGCATTAACGATATAGTACCTTTCTATCGCGCTTTACTGGAGAACCTGCGCTTCAAAACATTCTATGAACTCCATGCAGCTGCTAAGCGGTCGGCTACAATAGCACCAACCTAGCTGGAAAGAACCAGACCCTCCATGAATGAAGATGCACGCGAAACTCGAGGAAGCAGACGTCTCATCAACAAACAATACAATACTCAACCCTCTGTAAGCGTGGTGGGTGAAGGAGGAAAGAGAAAGGCTCCAATAGCGGAACAACAACTCAAACATGCGGCACCAGCACAACAGACAACTCAACCCCGGAAGGCTGCGACTAAGACTCCTGCACAACAACAGGAAACTGGAGAGGTTGTTCCAAACTTCAAATTTCCAATCGAATAGGTAATCGAGCTCCTGGAGGCATGGATTCACGATGATGCTATCAAGCTACCTCCTATCAGATATCCACCAATCGAGAAAGAAATGGAAGACCCCAAATAGGGTCGTTACCATAGGTTCGTCAATCACCCCACCAGTGACTGCAACAAATTGAAAGGCATTTTCAAAGAGAAGGTGGATGCAGGGGAGCTTCAACTGGGAACTGAGGGAGTTCACATAGATACTCTTCCTGTTATGAGCTGCATGCTTTCTGAGGACTCCATCCACAAAACAGTGCAGTCTATGATGAAGCATTTATGTGAGATTCTCTATTTCTCCAAGGAGCAGCGTCAAGACATATTTGCAGCCCTCAACCGTGTTGTATCAGGCAAGCGATTGTTTTCAGTCGGAGAAGCTGCTCCCAAATCCCAACCTCTCTTGGAAGGTACAACTGGTAAATGTAACTGGGGACTCCTAACCACTGCTCATCTGAAAGGTGTCGAGTTCGATAAAAGGTTGATAGATGCGGCCTCTGACTTCAACATTGTCACCATCAAGACTCTGAGAGCTGCAGGGATTTCAAAGCAAGAAGATGTTCACTGCCCAACGGTGATCAAAAACTCAGAAGGAGAGCCCGAAAGTTCCTATGGGTACGTCAATCTCGAAATGAAGGTAGGAAACGCCCTAACACACGCCACGTTTCATATTGTTAAGGAATACCGAAATTATGATATGGTTCTGGGGAGTTCATGGATATATAACAACAAAGCGAAACTGGGAGTATGTCATTTGCTAGTATCTATACCTGAGAGGGTCTCCAACAAGTCATCCAATCCTGAAGATTATTTGCTTTCGTATGGACAACTCACAAACGTGATGCAATTTCCTGGAGAGAGGGTAGCAACATTTGTTCGCAGATTCTGAACGCAAGTAAGTCTTGTTGAACAACCCTTTTTACAACCAGTCACTCCTCATTCCGTCAAGACCTGGGGACTTGATCCGATTATCAACCCAGCTATCACTAGGCGATGTGAGTAGGGTGCCAGTCTTTTCAAATATTTTTATCAAGTGTTTAAAAGTTGTCTCAGCTGAAGATAATAAATCTAAGAGTCAAGTAGCTATGCAACACCCAAATCCCTTTCAAGTTGGAGGTACGGTAGTAAGGATTACTACTCAACCCGCTCTACCCGATTTCCCAAAGGAAAAGACGAGCCGTACCTAGTGACCGAAGTTATCCTGGGAGGCTAATGCAAGCTCATCAACGCCGACAAACTAGAAGGCGTTGTAATACACGCCAGGTGGCTCAAATCTTTCAATACCTAAGATATCATGTCGCCTTTTCCCTAGAATTTCCTCTAGCATTTCCCTTTTCATGCAATATTTGTAATTCCTCCAAAATGATTGCACTGGTGTTGATGGGGAAAAATGATTTGCTAGTTTTTTAGGGAATAGAAAGACGACCATGTGGACGGAGGCTCCTCAACCGAGCAAACTGCCTATCCTCAAACAGATTCACTACACGGTAGTGCTTTGAGTTCGAGAGATCAATATGTAGGACTCCGCCTCCACCAAGACAATGGTCGTTCCAGAGTAAATTCGGTCACAAAGAGGGAAGAGGGTTGATATGTATGAGGGAAGATGAGAAGTGTGCGAGATCAATGATGATCAAGGATGGTGAATGTGTTTAAGGTTTCTGCAAGTTTTCTATGAACTGTTGAGTTCGAATAAGTTCTGGTCGATTGATTGAATTCTTGAGAGTGATTGCTCGGATCAGAATTCTTTTGTTGTTCAATCGTGGATTTAGAGACTTATTTATATTGCCAGAATAGTAGACACATTGATCTCCAGTAAGTGTGACAGTTGCTCGAGTTAAAGAGTGGGATAGTGGAAAATCGTGGTTTAACCAGTTCCAGGTCGTGCATAGACTTGGTTGATTGTCCACCCACTACTTTGCTAACTCCCTCAACTACTTGCACGGCTTACTCACATTTCTTACCGTGGATGAACATATGTGTCGTAGGCCGCCATACCAAAACCATAATTAATATCCCCCATGTGACGTGATTGATGTCTCATGAATGTGGAGTCTGCAAAGCAGACATATATTTGATTAGTAAGTGGTTGACTTGATTAGACGATGAGTCTAAGTATTGTTCAGTCGATCATGATTGTTGAATGCTCTAGGATTCATGAATTGAACATGTCTGCTGGGACGCATAGCTCTCGAATGAATGATGTTGATAGTTGAGTCAACATAACGAATATTGGTAGTTTGAGAAAATATTGCTCGTATGATGAATTGTTGGATATTGATAGTTGGATCAATATTCGAGCATCTGAGAAAGTATTTCCCATTCGATTAATTACTGGATATTGATAGTTGAATCAATATTCGAGCATCTGAGCAAGTGTTTCTCATTCGATAAATTACTGAATATTGATAGTTGAATCAATATTCGAGCATCTGAGCAAATATTGCTCATTCAATGAATTACTGTTAGCATGACCAAATAAAATATTTATTAAAATATTGGTAGTTGGACCGAATATTATACAATTAGTCTGGATGTTGATTGCTGGATCAACATAAAATTATTAGTGTTTGAACTCGCTCAGAATTATGATTTGCAGAGCATTTATTCGCAATCCTAATTTTGATCAATTCGATGAATTACTGAAAATGAGTCACTGAGTAAAAGAGGGACTGGCTACATGGGATGATAGTCGACCATGTAGCGCCCAAGTGCTCGAGTGAGCATGCACCAAAGTCTTTTGTTGACCAGTTGGTGAAAGGATGATCAAATGATGGTTTAATCATTTATTAAAATAGTGCTCGATGAGGGACCGACCAAGGGGTCATGGGACCGGCCTTTTGTGGTTGTGGGACCAGCTGACGGTCGATTGAGCGAGTCTCAAGTTGGTTGGAAAGATTTTGGACCCAATATGAACAGTTGAGAGATAATTAGGTAAAACTTATGAAAGAGCATGGGACCGGCTCCTTGCAAGCCTAATGGCCGACCTTGGTCGGTCAAGGTGGCATGCCCGTGTCTCAGTCCTGAGAGTTTTGTTATTTTCTGGTGCGCGTTTGAGCAATATTTTGGATTTTCAGAAAAGTATGATCTTGACTGAAACTCTCAATTTTGCTTGAATGAGCAAGTAGAACTTTTCTCATGCGACCGATATTTTGAGAATACTAAAATAATAATAGTCGGTCATGTGACCATTTGACTTTTCATGGTTTGAGCAATATTTGAGAAAATATTGAAAAACTAGGGTTTTCGCTCAAATGATGGAGTTCCATAAGATGAAGGAAACAATAATATGAGAAAATAAGGGATTCTAAGGTGTGGGACCAGCCACGGCTAGGGTATGGCCGGCTGGCTAGATGGCCCGGTCCCGTGACACCTTTCCCTATTTTGTTTGATGAAAGTATGGAGAAACTAAGAGTTTCGCTCAAACGAGGGAGTTTGCTCAAATGAAGGACTCTTCATAAGATGAGGGAAATAATAAATTAAAATAACAGAACTAGTGACAAAACCCCTAGGTGAACAAATTAGTGATAAGAAAAAACCGGTCATATTATTTCTACCAAATAAAAACCGTTTCAAATAAAACTGGGACAAAAACCCCAAGCCAAATAATAATGTGTAAATTTAGTTTTGTTACTTTTAAAAAAAGCCAAACATACCCTTCGACCTTTTCTTCTTCTTCTCTGATTTCTTCTTTCTTCTGTCTCCTTCTCCCACCACCATCATCACCATCAGCAACAATGGAACTGCACCAGAAGAACGGCGCTGATTCGAGAGATGAAGAATTCGAGAGATGTTTTCTCTTATTCAGTTCCTTAAAACTGAGAAAAGAAGAAGCAGCAGTTGCCGCTGTTTTATCACCTGAAATTAAGAGTAAATATCGTTGCTGCTGATCGAGAAATAGATCGAGAATTGGGAGATGAGAAAAGGGTAAGATAGAGATGATGGACTTTGGTAAGATTCAAGATGGGTTGAATCTGAGATTGCAAGAAATTGGATCTGCATCTCGCCTGGGGTTGATTCAGAAATTGAAACTCAGAGTTGAGTTAGATTGAGAAGATGTGAAGATGGGTTCTGCTAGCTTCTGTTGAATTCAGTTGTGGAGTTTTGGATGAACTGAAATGGGGATCTGGAGAAATTGAGGGTTTGTGTTGGTGCTCTTGAAGAAAAAATTAGGGATTTTCTGTCAATTCGAAAAATGAATGAGGACGCTGGTGTTGAGGATGGATCTGAAGAATGATGGTGGTGGAATTATGAAACATAGATGAGAAGAAATCGAAGATGAGCTGCTGTGGTTGCTGGTGATAATGAAATCAGTTAAGCGGAAATGGAACTGTAGATGATCGAAATGATGCACTAATGAACTTGGCAAACTACGATTCGATTTGAGATGGGTTCTGGAGTCGCAAGATGTTGTTGCTGGGCATATTCAGATGAGAAAAGAATGAGAAGAAGATGAATGGATTTTTTGGTGTTGTGTGTTGACTGAATTGATTCCTCAGCTGCATTGAAATTGCAGGTGACGATGGATTTTGACTAGGCAGTGGAAGTGTTTATTGGTGGTACTACAGTTCAGTGAGGTGGTCATGGAAGTGAAGAGAAGGAATTGAATAAGAAGTGCAAGTTTTGTTGAGAACTGATGTTTAAGAAGATGTAATGTTGATGCTGTTGTTGTTACTGTGGTCTGATGGCAGAGATGTAGGTGTAGTTGTCTGGTGGTGTTAGCTCTAGCGCAAGGACTGGAATTGCAGGTTAAGCCATGGATTGCTGGTAGGATTTAAACCAGTTGAAGCCTTGTGTTGTTTGGTATGCAGGATAAAGAATATGATGGCATTGGCTTGTGAACTGAAATGATGCAGGTGGAGGTTATGGAGCTGTGAATGGGTTAAGAATCTATGTGTCGCAGTGGTGGAATGTGGAGCTGTAGATGACAAGGAAATGGTGGTTGCTGCCATGGTTCAGCTGGAGCAGTGGAAATCTAAACTTCAAGCACATTATAAACTTCAAGCACATTATAAACTTCAGCTGGAGCAGTGGAAATCTAATAAGAAGAGGATGACAGACAATGTTGAAGATGTAGATTATATGGTCGTCGCTAGTATGGCAGAGGGGATGGTAGGAGCTGAGCTAGCAAATATTATTGAGGTTGTTGCCATTAATATGATGCGTGAAGAAAGAACTGAGGTATATATAACCTGCTTTTTTATTTTAATCCATCTGTTTGAGTATATAGAATTGGTGATCTCGTAATTGTCTTAGTTATAAGGAAACTGTAGGATTCTTATTTTGTCTAGGTCACGCAAGTTAATGAATGGTAGATGTTTTAGCACTCTCAGTGTATGTTGGCATAGGTTTCAAGTATCTGAGGTGCACATCAATGGAACCCGCAGTATGTTACGAATATTGATACTCTAGAATAGAGCCAGTTACTTGCATATCCTTAAAACACAAACAAAGTTATCTTGTATCTGCTTATCTCTTTTTATTCTTCTCTGACTGAAAAATAGTTGTAGGTCTATATTTTTCAAGCACGAGTTTCAGAAGTTTCTTAAGTTTGATTAACTAATGAAGCTATCGTTTAATGTACCTTAACCAACAGACGATTTAGTCAAATTAGAAGGATCTCTGATAAGTTAAAAAGAGGGATCTGATTTTAAGTTGAAATGGTCAATGAAGCAGATGGTGCTGTTGTGGATAGACGGAGGATGAAAGTAGAGCTGAGTTACAGCAGATGATGCTGTAAACTAGAGAATAAATGAAGCTTAAATGAAGTGCAGCTACTGATGAATTCTGATGAAACCAATTACGGTTTCATCTTATTTATGATGAAACCATAATCGGTTTCATCGTATTTATGATGAAACCAAAATTGGTTTCATCTAATTTTTGGTCAGTGGTGGTGGTGGTCGTCGGCGGGTGTTGGCGATGTTGCTGGTTTTAGTCGGTGGTGGTTGGCGGTGGTCGACAATGGTGGTGCTGGCAGTTGATAATATGTGTTGTAGCATACAGCATGGATCTGTGTTGTTGTGATGTTGCTGTATCCAAGACAACTGCAACATAAGATCCTTGTTGAATTTTTCTTATAGTTGAATTCTGATGAAACCAATTAGGGTTTCATCTTATTTGATGATGAAACCAAAATCGGTTTCATCGGATTTATGATGAAACCAAAATCGGTTTCATCTAAATTTTGGTCAGTAGTGGTGGTGGTCGGTGGCGGTGGTGGTCGGAGGTGGCGGTGGTGGTCGGCGGCGGCGGTGACGGTCGGAGGTGGCGGTGGTGGCGGCAGTGGGGGTCGGTGGCGGTCGGAGGTGGCGGCGGCGGTCGGAGGTGGTGGCGGCGATGGTTGGCGGTGGTGGTCGGTGGCGGCGGCGACGGTGGTGGTCGGTGGCGGTGGTAGAAGGTGGCGTTGCTTGTTGGTGGTGACAATATAATAAGAATTAAAGTGGGGTTGATTTTTGTTTTTGTTGGGGTGATTTAAACTAAGAGGGTAATATAGACCAATTATATTAAGTGGGGTTTTTGTGAACAATTTGTTGTGTTGGAGTTTTTGTGTATGGATAGTGACCTCTTTGGGGTTTTAACTCGCGGACCGTTAAAATAAAATAAAGTAACGGTAGAGGGGGACCAGCCACAGCGACATGACCGGCCGGCCGGTGGGCCCTGTCCCACGCCTCTTGTTTATTTTATTTAATATTATTTTCCTTCATAAGTTCCTCGTTCGTCCATATTTTTGACTGCTCGTCCGTGCATTATCGTCAAGTACACTTGCACCGTTTTCTCGGGGCTTACTCGAATGATGGCCCAGACGCCCGATTGTTGAATATTTATTATTAATTCATGAAATTCAGCTGAGAATAATTCATGAAACATCGTAATAAAATGAGTTGAGTATCTATTACTAATCCATGAAATTCAGCTGAGAATGATTCATGAAACGGAGTAATAAAATGAGTTGATTATCTATTATTACTAATCCATGGAATCCAGCTGGGGATTCAGGGAACAAAGTAATGAGATAAAATGGTTATTTATTACTAATCCATGGAATCCAGTTGAGGATCAGCCATGGAATGGAGTAATGAGATATAATAGATTATTTTCTAGGAATTCAGTTGATGAATGACACGGTAGAATTAATCTATTTGCAGAATCGAGATATGAGATAATTGAAGCATCATATTCGTTCTGAGGGGTGTATAGTCAGGGAACAACAAGCAGCATGACGTCCTGAAGGCATTAAGCTCTCTAACAAACATTATGTCTAGGAACCGCCCAATCATTAAGAGATTCTATACACAGTCTCTCTACGTAGTCAGGGAACAACGAGCAGCATGACGTCCTGAAGGCGTTAAGCTCTCTAACAAACATTATGTCTAGGAGCCGCCCAATCATTTTGATTCTATGTAGAGGTGATGATGAAATGTATGAAGCATCGAACGCTCAGCTGGGAGGCCTTTCGAGAAACATATTCATCATAGCTCTGAGAGGAATGTTCGCTTAGTCAATATGAATCGTCACATACATTCCTGAAGCCGGGTCAGAAACATGCAGTATCGTGACTTTACGATTTTAGCCCTTACCGAAAATCCACCATCAACAGCGAGATTTCTCCGGTATCTAATATGAGAAATGGTTGATTCGGTCTATAGATTTAGCTCCGAGATTCAGAAATCATTCGATTTAATATCTAAATCGATGAATACAATAACTATTCTATAAGAGAAGTTTCAATTCGAAGAAGAGTGGAAGAATATCATCTTTAACAATTAGGTTGAGATTCAGGTAAGATTCGAGTTAATTTCAGTTCCACTTAGTTCTGATCTAGTTTTCGTTTTGGTTGATTTTATTCAGATCGGTAAAGAAAAAGAACAACTAGATTCTTTTTTGATTCAATCAAGTGGTTTTAGTTGGTTCAGTGATACTTCAGGTAAAGTTTTTGATCTGATTCAATAGGTTTTCTTCATTATTAATTCTCTTTCTCTAGTTTTGATTGATTCTACTCAGATCAGAGGAGAAGAACAACATGATTTTTCCTGAAATCAATCGATTCTCGTATTCTGTATCTAGGTAAGTTTTGTTTTTTTATTGTTGATGTAGTTTTATACGTTCGATTTGTTGTTTTCTTTATTTCGATTTTGATTTTATAGGGTTGATTTTTGATAATGGTGATGGGGAGGTTGAAGAATAAGTGGATAAAATTGAAGGAGAAGGTGAGAAGAAAGAGGATGAACCATTTTAAGCTTCTGCTGCTGGTGTTTCTTATATGCATGATGATCGTTTGCTGGAAAGTGGTGGTGACAGTCGTCATAGGTAATTATCTGATTTCAGTTTATGCTACAGTTAATTTGAGGTCTTTAGATTTTCTGTTATTGAATTTGTGTGCTGAGTTCAGAATTTGACAGGTATGATATTGTTGAAGGAGAGCACGGTCTATGGAATGTTGCATCAGAGCCTTTCCAAAAATCAGGTATCATGTCTTCAATTTTAATAAAAGCCATATTTGATTTAAACGAAGGAGAATTAGTTGCTACTATACTTATAAATGCTTGTTTAACTATGAAACATCATTTACTAAAGACATAATTGAAGAATCTGGATTAGCCGAATCATTAGGACTTTCAGTTGCCTTAATGTATGAGAAAAGTATTGGTAAAGCTTCTAATTGGGATGGTTATCTTCAGTTATTACCAGATAGTGAGTATTTGCCTTTGGTTTGGACTTTAGATGAAGTTGGTCAGTTTTTATCTAGTACTGAACTTCACAAGGTATTAAAAAGTATAATCCTAGGATTATTTCTGTTTGAGCATGGTTAAGTTATTTTTTTTACTAATAGATTTTTGTTCAATTTTGAGCAAGAAGTAAGATGGTTAAGTGCTTCAACTTTTGAGTATCTAACTAACATCTCTTTTGTTGACTTGCAAGTTGTTTCCTCATTCAGGTAATCTGAACTTGAACTGAAGTAGTCTGAACTTCGGAATTTGGTATTGGCAGCAAGCAAAACTAAAACTATGCGAGTTTTAGGTCGAGGATGAGAAGAAATGGAGTTTCTTCTGATCAAAAAGAACCTATTTAATATGCTTGTAATTGTAATTAAGTACGTACACAAACAGAAAAATCTTGTTTCACCTGGTAAATTAAATTGCGCAGACTGTAAAAGAAGTTGCACTAGCAGCTGCTAGTTATATACCTTATAGTATGTCGCATTTCAGCTGATTAAGTATCATTTGATCTAATTTATTGAGTAGATTTCATTGTTTAAGAATTGGAAGTATCTCTATGTGATGTCCCTGTTTAAACGCTAATGAAGATAACATATATGCTCTGAGTACATAAACCATATGGATGTGTAATTGCAGATTACAAAAGCCATATGGATGTGTAACTGCACATTACACAAGCCATGTGCATTTGTAACTTCTGGTTACATAAGCCATATGCACGTGTACCTGCTAAGTACTCTGCAAGCATTGTGCATATGTTGAATTACGAAATTCTTTTCTTGTACAATGATTAGAAAAATTTCTTGGGATATTTTGATTTATTTTTGAAGTGCATGATGAGGGCTTACTGTCTTGGAAGAAAGTGAAGATGCAATTTTTTGTTTTGAGTAATTCTAGCAAGCCAATACATTTCAGGTCAGTGTCGTTGCTAAAATGGGGAATTCATAGCTCAATTTGTCTACTTTCTTTATGAACTTTGATATTATTCCCGGATTTTTTGCTGATTGTAGATTTTTGACTGTCATGATTACCATATTTTGAAGGTATGGAGAGCTTGCAGGGTTTTTGGCTACTTGCCTTCCTCTTACTTACTCTACAAGGCAAGCTGCAGGAACATGATGCAGGTTAGACATAACATTTGGAGCATTCTTGGATCTAATTGATGATAAATGGTTGAGCAACATTAGTGTTATTAACATTTGGTACCTGAACTAGTTGCTAATTGAAAATTCCACTGTAATACTTCCCAATTAAGATTGCATATATCCTGAACAAGTTGTTAACTGAAACATTCCACCAGTTTCCCTTTAGTTTAATGTTTAGAGTCTTTGACCATTACTTTTACTTCTTTAACATATTGTTCTTGTTACTAATGGCATAGTCTTGATCTTACCTGTCTTTTGATTTTTAAGCAATTTTTTTGATTTAGCTTTTGTGATATACGCATGTGTAACTCTCAGTTACACAACTAAGTTGCATGTGTAACTTCTCCTTGCACATTCTATATGCATGTGTAACTTCTCCTTATACTAGACAGATGCATGTGTAACTTCTAGTTACACAAGTTAGATGCTTGTGTAGCTCCTTGTTACACATGGTAAAATAAAAATAACTCCTTATCCTTACACTAGGCTTTAGAGATAAATTATCATGTGCCTTTTATGTGATCTTTGTTCTATAATTTTGCCTTGCAATTATTCTATAATTTTGTTTCTTTATTTTTTGTCCATTCAACCTAATCACATAGATGTTTATTTATGTTTGCAGATGTGCAAGTATATTGGAATCGAGAAAGACAAAAAAGGAAGGAAACAGTTCTATATTATAGGATATAGTGGATTATTTTTAGGAGTAACTCGTAGATACACATACATATAGCATGTGTAATAAAAAGTTACACATGCATATGGACGTGTAACTTGTAGTTACGCATGTGTAACTTCTGCGTACACATGTGTAACTACAGAGTACACCTCTATGTACAAGTGTAACTTTGCATTACACATTTTATATGAATGTGTAACTTCTAGAGACACATGTCATATGCATGTGTAACTTCTGTGTACACATCCATATGTTGGTGGTGGTCGGCGGTGGTGGCGGGAGGTGGTGGGTGGCGGTGGACGGCGGTTTTCCTTGGCGGTGGGAGGCGGCGGTTGTCAATGGCGGTGGGCAGCGGTGGTGGCGGGAGGTGGTTGGCGGTGGACGGGAGTTGTCAGTGGCTGTAGGTGGCGACGGTTGTCAGTGACGATGGACGGCGGTGGTGGTCGGAGGTGGTGGTAGGTGACGGTGGTGGTCGGAGGTGGATGGCGTTGGTGGTTCGACGGTGGTGGTTGGTGGTGGTCGGAGGTGGCTGACGTTGGTGGTCGGAGGGGGTTAGTGACAGTGGTGGTCGGAGGTGGTTGGTAACGGTTAGGCCTGTCAATATATGTCCGATATCCGAAATCCGTTTCCGAGTATTCGGGATCCTATAGGATTTTATCCATTTTATCGGATATCGGATATCAGATACGGATATTTATCGGATATTTCTTCCTTAACCTATCGGAATTGGATTAGGCTATATCGGTTTGGTTAATATCCGATATCCGATAGAACATGGATTTATTTGTAATTTATCCTAACCATATTTATGATTTATTTGTGATTTACCCTAATATCCGATATATCCGATACGAAATGTTTTGAAAAATTGAACTTAAATTTCAATAATGAACATGTTTTAAAGGGTTTTTAACATTTTTTTTCAGAAGCGAATATTATCGGATAAATATTCGATATCCAATAGCTTAGCCTATCAGAATCGATATCTGATTTTGATATCCTATAGGATATTATCGGATATCGAATATCCGATAGTGCTTAACCTGTCGGATATCGGATTTCTGAATATCCGACGGATATTCTTCCATTGACAGGCCTAGTAACGGTGGTGGTTGGAGATGGTTGGTGGCGGTGGTGGTCGGAGGTGGCTGTGGTGGTTGGAACATCATATTTTAATAATTTTGAGCCTAAATTTAAATTTTATTTTTAATAATTTTGATCCTAAATTTTGAAAAACGGGCAACTAGCTCAGCTGGTCATCCCCGTTTCCTAAAGTTTCATGCACTCCAGGAGGTCCCAGGTTCGAGCCCCCAATGGCGTAATATTGCAGGAATTAACATGGAAGGTAGAGTTAGCTTGCCCCCTTGTGACACAATCTCAACCCCCTATCTGTTTCGGCTCCCTTGGCTAGGTTACTCATGAGGCTCGCTGGTAGGCTAGCATGGCAACCTGTACAATTAATATAGTAGTACGTTGTTGGAGCTTAGCTTGTTAGGCTTCCAACTAGTTAATGCAATACTCTTTATCTAATAATCCTAAATTTAATTATTTTTTTTAATTATGGGCTTGACAATATGCATAAGGATATCAACGTCTTTTAATATTTCGGGGCCTAGATTTAAACTTCTTTTAATTAAGAGCTTGATATAATGGATAACCCATAGATCGGGTCTTAGCCTAATTTTGCGATGGAAAAATTTGTTTGACCCAATAGCATGTAGTTTTTGGCTTTGTCCCTTATCCAAACACCCCATAAGAATATTTGGGTGGTGAACAGAGTCCTACACTAAGGTCGTAAATGGCATTCCTCTTTCGGGCAATTCCCGGATCTCTAAGTGCATCATTTCTGTACGGAATGCATTTATAGAGAATGCACTTGTTAGAGATTGCTCTTTTTTTTATACTACTGTAGTGCATTAATTAGGACCGAATTCGACATATGTGTTTAATACAGTAATACATTAATACGCATCTAGGACGGGATCGGGTCGGCCATGACATTCGCACTCTCCTAAAAAACTGGATTTTTTTTTGTTAAAAGTTATTGGACATATCAACATACTTCTGGTCTTTCCCTTTAGTTATTCGTATCCTCCTCCTTCTGCAATACATTATTTCGCAACATGTGTTAGAGATTCGGATATGCTTTATCTTGTAATTAAAAATGTGTCATATGATATTATGAGCACAAGTTTCTATTAGTATTCCTCCTATTAGTCGATTGTATTTGTCAGTAAAATTTCTTCGAATGAAATTAGATCCTTTGTTTTTGCCTTTTGTTAATGTAATCTTCATTTTCAAATGGTAGTAAAGAAATCCAAGCAACAGATACCAAAACAAACACTCGGAAGAAAAGAAGAAAATTCGATTGTACTTCCAATGTGTTCATGTTGATTTTTTAAATGGCAACGGGTTTCCAGTTGATTCTTTATAGAAGGTTTGGCGTGGTTTTTACCTCAATCCAATGGAATGGATCATTGGATCCTTCATGAGTTCATTATCCTATTAGAAGATTATCTTTCTGTTTGGTTGTTCGAATTCGACGACCACCATGGGAGTACTACGAGATATCATATCACTTTTCAGTGCTAACTAACATGTTGTACATATTACTTTACTTGGCACGTCCATCCCAGACCTGTAGAACTATTTTCAGTACTTTTTATTTGCAAGCTAAAAGATCTTTGTTTTATCGAGGCTTTTTTGGACCATGTTTCTGTCCGTCTGTCTCGATAGTTAAGCCTCGAGAATCACTGGTTCCCGGTCCCTATATCAGCTTCTATATGCAAGTGCTCACTTTTGTCGCCTCTACTTGGAAATGCATTTCTGCTAGGCTTCGAAACCCTGATTCTGTCTGGCCCATCAGTTAACCCTCAAGAAGAACTTGTCCTTCTTTGGATATGCGACCTATTTTCCACATACGAAAATTCAATAATGCATTTTTATTTTTATTTTGCGGAAACACGAGGGTATAATGGAGACCGGAGATCGGACCAGAGCAAGGAAAAACAGCAAAGACGGGTGATTGAAGCTCTTTGAAGCCTGAATGACTCTTGCTCATCATATATGGATGTTTATAAAGAGTGGTGCACAAAGATCTTATGTTAAAGAGAGGAGCACTACCACTTTTGCCTTACACATGTAGTGCTAGTTAAAAACTAGAGCTTCTTTACATAAGTGAACCACTGAACCCTCAAAAAGCTACAGTCTACTACATACTCAATGTAGAAACTATTTAGCTCCCCACTATGACGCCTAATCTTGCAGAAGATAACGTAACCTCAGCCTCACATGTAATACTGAGTAGTCCATTGTGAACCAAGATAATTAAATCTTGTGTTGGACCATTGAGATTTGGATAAAATGTACGTGCTTATTCGAACCAAAAAATACTGGGTGAGAGCGGGCAAGTGTAAAATATCGGACTCGCCGGATATCATCATTGTAGCCAGCAGTAACAAGTGTGATAAAGTAAACTATGTGAGGCATTTGGAAGACTTTCGGTAGAGCTGAAAAAACAATCAAATGCAGCTGACCTCGGTCAAACCGGCGATCGATGATCACCGTTGTAGCTTGCCGGTAAGAAAAGTCATGTGGGAAGAGGGTTTGACATTCGGTCTTCTTTTCTCTCTTTATATGTAAAGAGATAATTAAGTTATATCATTAATGATTCAACAAATATCAGCTTTGGCCCTTTTTTTACCCTTTTGCTTTCTTGAGAGCAGTGTGGTGGTTTCGGGGCATAAAAAGAATGTGGAATTTTTGAGTATTTAACTTCATCCCATATGCAACTAACTTTTGTTCACTGCTTTCTCTTTTGTTCTTCTTTTATCATTTTTGCGTTTCGAATTTAGTGTTGTTGAACTTGAACTACTACTAACTAGCTGGATAACATTTAATCCAACATCAATCACTAGCAACCACTTTGTTTCCTTTCCTTTTTTTTCTCTTTTTCTTACCTTCACATTCACTCCAACTACTGATTTGACACCTCCTCGATATATTGTCTCGTTTTCTTTACACTGTAAAACCCAGCCCCAATAGTGAAATCAGAGAGAGATAACCGAGGACGAACGAAGTAATAGCTTACCGCCTTACCGGTAAGTGGTCCTGCGTACAACACTGGCGGAGCGCCTACATTGAAACTGGGAGGACTGAGGAGGTAAAAATAAGAAACTCACCGTTTAATTAGAATGTGAAAGTACATGTAACCGAACTTTGGGAGTCAGAAAATTTACCGATGACAAACATCACAATACAGCGGCTTGCTTGTAGCTGATTCTGCCCCTACAGGTTTACAAATGGCAAAACATTACAGTGAAGAAAAGGAAAGGGTTTAAAACATGTTGAACATCCGAACCAGGTCCACTAATGCATTTTATAACTCAAAAAATAAAGCATTTTACTCCTCTCTTTTCTTGGGTGACGTTACGTAAAGAATATGCATCCCTCCTGCTCTTCACAGAACAGCACTACGATTGCTTTATATTGACCAGTTCATTTTCTTTGTACCACGCAAGAAAAACTAGTTTAAGGCTGAATATATATGCAGTGAGCATAGGGACCTGCACACAAGATTTACTCTCCCCGACTCTTTAACTCTGCGAGCAGCGCGGCCCTCTTTGCCCTGTACGTCTAATGTCTCCTCTACCTCTGCAGCTAGAGGTCATAACTTGATAAGTAAATGAATTGACTGAGTAGTTGGGGACAAAAAGGCTGGATCTGTAAAGTTAAATTAAGGACTTCTTCTGATATGCATGAACTTATCACTGATATCAGTCACAGTATAAAGAAAGATACTGAAGATGATCAATGTCCCGTATAGCTTACACAAAGATACTGATATCATTAAATCGAAGACTGGTTCTTGCTCATTTTAGTTTAGCCTCAGAGATCTTACAGAAATGAAGTCTAAATTTTCCCTTGTTCCATGATAACATTAATGATAATTAATTTTTCCCAAGTCAAAATAAAGGCGCAAAGTACAATTGAGTACTGCTAACTATGAGACCCGAGGAGGTATAGTAGTGATGATGAAGGAGTTGATCGATTGGGTCCTCCACTATGGTCTACAAATATCCATCCAGCCATCCCTTTTCATTTTCAATTGATTGATTAAAGTGTGTGCCCAGTCACACTAGCAAGTGAGCTTACTACTGTTTCACCTGTCATTCAAACTTTGAAATGTACCACAAAGAAAAAGGTTTGTTAGACCGATTGTGGAAACAGAATACCGAACCGAGTTTCCACATTTTGTGTTTGCAAATTTTGATGCCACCTGAATGAACCGACTCGTCATGATGATGTGCTTATGGCAACTATCCAAATTAAATAACGGGCTTGCTTCTTTTTCAGCTTGGTTTTTCCTACAACACTTGGATTAAAATGTTTTGCCATAGAGCTTAATAAGATTGGCAAAAGGAAACTCACATTTAAAAGAAGTTTTGAGGCACTGACCACTGTCAAAATGTATGGCTGATTATTTAAACTTGAGAAGCAAATTCATACGCATAAATTCGGCAGTAAACAGTGAACCATAGTAATTTTGAGATCCAATTCTTATCTGAATTACCAAACCGGTAATACCAAAATGCTGGCACCATAGTACGTACATGTCATACGGAGCTTCTCATAACTACAATTTATCATCTGAATTTTACCAACCCTGTAACGCCAGAATGCTGGCACCATTGTGTACGTATTTCTTACATGGAACTTCTCATATGCAGTACCAATGTTTGAATGTTTGATGGTTTTGGACGGAGTGAAATTAATACCACATACCATTTTACCATATCTCTTTTGAAGAAACATAGACCAAGCCATACTAAACTCCACTAGGAAACATACAAAACGTACAAAACAGACGATACTGGTGACGTCCTCTGTTATCGAATTGCCATTAACGTACGTCGGGCAGTAACAACCAAGAACTCTCTCTGTCTCTAGTCTCTACTAGTTTCTCTACAAAGATGCCGTTTCACCACAATAGTGTAAAAAACACTAGTTAACTTAACCCCTTCACCTTCTATGACACTAGTAGGACCGTGTATCAATCTGGCAGATCTCTTATTTTTGTATCGTTATTATCACGAGATGACGAGACCCATTGAGTTTTAGGAGGAATACAAATGGTTTTTGGTTGGTGTATCAAACAATTGATGTGATTTTTCTAGGTTATCTCCTATGAAGTAGGTCTACTTGACCGGTTGACCCTACTGTTTCGGAAGTACTTATCTTCATCCTTCATTTCCCGCCTAAATGAATAATCACGAGATAGCTTGTGCAATTTTGAAAATTGGAACCAAGTGAAGCATGGGCAATGCTACTACAATTAGCTTAGTGTTCGTATATGATTAATGTGAGGGCTCCCCCAACCCGGTACTCTTATCAATTTCCTGGCAACATATTATTTTTCAAAAATTTATGAATGAAATCCAAATCCCAACAAATAAAACAAACTATCAAGTACTCCTATTAAATTTTCTTTCGAGAATTGGGGTTATATTGATGCCAGTGCGATTAGATTCAGTGTTTACTTTCTCATTCAAATAAAAGATGCAAAATGATAACAAAAAAATGCTTCCTATACACGTTTGGCGACTCTATAGTGTTTTCAATCGTTCATTTACCAAGTAACTCGAATTCACTGGGAACTGCACGTATATCCTCTCAGGATTTATAAGAGTGATATATATATATATATATATATTATTATTGACAGAAAAAGGTAAATTATATTAAAATTTAGCCATCATTAAAAAGATGAAGGCTAAAGAAAAGAAACAAATTAGTTGTTGCCAATCACAGCATTCCAGTTACAAATTAGATATTCAAAGAGTAACCTTCAAAAAAATTGGTGTCTAAAGACCATTGAAATAAAGTACATTTGACTGATATTATTAACTGACAGATAGGTCTTCTCAATTGTCTGTACAACCTATAATTACGTTCCTTCCAAATATTCCACCAAATTGCGAACGGAATGAGCCCCCAAATCGTCTTCACCATACCATTGCTCTTTTTATTTGACCACTCCCAAATACTAGCCTTAATACTTCCTGTAAAAACCCATCTAACGCCAAAACTATCCAAGAAATAATGTCACACCTTCCTTATTTCCGGACAATGCAAAAACAAATGGTTGTTTGTTTCTTCTTTAGTTGTACATAATAGGCATTGGCTTGAATTAACTTTCCCTGCTCAGAATAAATAGTCTAGAGTTGGAAGATGGATAGCGAATTGAAGTCCGTACCAAAAAAGATACCTTGAGTGATATATATTATCTCTAACATAATCAGTGTTCCGGTGAAAATAATAGAAGAAGATGGATAGCGAATTGAAGGTCTCGGCTAATTATTTTTTTTCGCATTTCCCTTTTACAAAAGATATTACATTTTCAAATGCAGATACCGTTCCTACCACGTTAACTTGCCAGCCAGATTTTGAGAAAATAAAACAATTTGAGAAATGATATTGGTGCTACTGCTAGGCATTTTAAAAACTTGTAAATTCATTTCCCATAATCCAACAATTTGACCACTTTGACAAGCTAAATCTCAAATCATAATCAATGGGATAACTACTTCCTATTGTCTGATAGATTTAAGCTTACTAGTACCCTGATAAGGATGCAGCCAGACACTCGAGCCTTGTGCGCATCAGATGATGCTGAACCGTCCCAAAGACAAGGTCATTAACCAAACGGACATGTCATAAGATTGTAGATTTTTTGTGGATATCAACAAACAAAAACCTCTACCGTCCACCATTACTTTGACACCACCTAAAGCAGTGTGCAATAGCAAATTTCACGCAAAAGCAAACCTAAAAGAACTGACATTGCAAAACAACAGCTGGTTCAAACCATTTCTATCCAGAACAAACAAACAAACAAGCACAGTATAGATAGAATGGTAATCTCCACCCACGTCAAATATCAACAGTGTTTTTGGCATTATATGAATACGTGTAATGCTAGGGGCGTAGGAATTGTTATTTTGCTGAAAAGGTAAAAGTATTACATTACACAGAGCGAGTGAAGAGTCTGTTCTGTCTGACCAAAGACGCACACAACACACTAAAAATAAAGTAGAAGAAAAAAGAAAACCAAAAATAATATATTTTAAAGAAATTCAAAAAAAAAATAAAAATAAAGAAGAAGCGTGACCAGTGAAGAAGAGACCTGAGAGCAATTGCAATGGTGCGAGTATAACCAAAGATCAAAGACAAAAAAAAATGACCAAATTTGAGTTTAATCTGGTGTGTGACGTTACGGGTAGAAAACTAAATTTGGTCGAGCGTGCATTATACTTTCGCCTGATCAGATTCCAGAAAACTAAAAACAAAAAAAAACAAAAACAAAAAAAATGGGGCGGAGGTATAAAGCCCGCCCCATATATATAAAGTGTAAAAAAAAAGAGTGGGGCGGGAGTAAAAAAAAAGAGTGGGGCGGAGGTATAAACCCCGCCCCACCCAAAAGAAGAAAAAAAAAAAAATTGGGTAGAGGTATAAAGTACGCCTGCTTTGTGGCGGGGACTTTATGCACGTCTGGTGTGGGGTATTAACTATACACCCGTCTGGTGGTGGGGCGTTAACTATACGTTCGCTCGACTATATTTGCTTTTGGTATTGATCTTGATTTTGGACCAAATATAGTCTGGAATTTGATTTTTGGTCCGGATTTTAATCGATAGTCTGTCCGTTGTGTCTCGTTTTTTGCAAGGACAGACCCAGAAAGGCTAAATTTCCTTGTAAGGCCCGGGCTAGAAGCCTTGATGGAGTAGAAACTTTTTTTTTGGCTTGTGGACTGGGAGGACTACCCGGGCTAATGCCCCCTTTAACCCAGCTGTAGGTCCGTCAGTGGTTTTTTGACCAAATATTTGGTTATACTCCCCCACTGTGGTTGCTCTGAGACCACCACGCCACCCCCACCACCCTCCTCCTATATACATTACAGACTCTTCTCCTCTTCATCTCCTCACTCACTCACTCAAAGAACAGACACACAGAGAAAGAGATAGAGAGGTAGAAACAAAAATGTCTGGTTCTGTATAGAGTGCTGTTATAGGGTTTTTGCACTATTCATCTTCATCATGTCTATCATTTACAATGACTAACAGCTTAAATCTCTTCTTCTTAGAAGAAGATAAGAACTACAGTAATAATTATAGTAACAATGGCTCCATCATCACTACCACACCAAGATTCATCAGTTTATTATCTAGATGCTCTATACTGTCAAGAGGAACAAGCATGGGAAGAAGAAGAAGTGGAAGAAGAAACAAAAGACAATGATGAAAACAGTAGTTTTATTAGGAATGATAATGGATTTGTTTTACCAGCTTTTTTAATGGAACAAGACTTGTTCTGGGAGAATGATGAACTTATGTCTCTTTTTACTAAAGAGAAAGAGATGATAAGTGATAATCTATTGAGTAAACTTGAATCAGATCCAAATCTTGTTAGAGCTAGGAAAGAATCTATTCAATGGATGTTGAAAGTTAATGCCCATTATTCATTCTCTCCTCTTACTGCTGTTCTTGCTGTCAACTTTCTTGATAGATTCTTATCAAGTTTTCACTTCCAGAATGATAAACCCTGGATGACTCAACTCATTTCTGTTGCTTGTATTACTTTAGCTGCCAAAGTTGAAGAAACTCAAGTCCCAGCTCTATTAGATTTTCAAGTAAGCTCCTTTTTTTTTCTTTTTTCTTTTTGTTCATCCAATCTTCAATAACTGGGGTTTTAGTTTGGTTTTTAAGTATTAATCGATCTGGGTTTGTCTTGATTTGATTAGGTTGAGGATTCTAAGTATGTGTTTGAGGCAAAAACAATTCAAAGGATGGAACTTGTTATACTTTCTTCATTGCATTGGAAGATGAACCCTGTAACTCCACTCTCATTTCTTGATCATATTATAAGAAGGCTGGGTTTGAAGAGTAATCTCCATTGGGAATTTATGCAGAGATGCCAACTTCTCCTCCTCTCTATAATTTCAGGTACTAATTTCTGAATTTTGTATCTTCTAGTTTTCTGTTTGTTAATTAGAATTATGCTGTATTTTGAATTGGAATTTTGATTATGTTTCTTATGTTAAATGTGGTTCATTTACTTCAGTAGCTTTGTAATTTAGAAATTTTACAGTGTTTTTCTCAATTCGGAAATTCTTTTTGCAGTAGAAAATTTTAGCAGTACAGTTTTGTGAATTCGTGTTAGCTAATAATCATTAGCGTCTAAGCAAAAACTTGTAATTTTGTTAATCCAGATTCAAGATTTGTATGTTATCTTCCATCTGTACTAGCTGCTGCGACAATGCTGCATGTAATCAACCGCATTGAGCCTTGTAATGCCAAGGAATACCATGACCAGCTCATGGGTGTTCTTCAAATCGACAAGGTTAGTCCTTAAATTCTCATTTATAAGATCCAAATTGAACTTTGCATAAACCCTTAAACCCTAGTGAGTAATTAACAACTGAAGTTTGTATAAATCCTTAAACCTTAGTGAGTGGCTAATAACTGGATGATTATATGTAACAGGACAAAGTTGATGAATGTGTTGAGCTAATCTTGGAATGCACAGCACCATTGGAATACAATGTGGCGAATCTGAAACGCAAGTACGAGTCTGTTCCGGGGAGTCCGAATGGTGTAATGGATGCAAATTTCAGCTCTGATAGTTCAAACGACTCATGGATTGCAACTGAATCAGTAGCTGTGGCATCTCCAAAACCTTCTTCTTTCAAGAAAAGCCGAGTTCAAATTCAACAATTGCGGTTACCATCCATCAACCGTTTTGCTGTCGAGCTTCTCACTAGTCCTCGTTGAAAAACCACTAAGTTCTCCTTCTCATTTCCCATAATCTCTTCCTCCTCCTTTTTGGAATTTCTTTTGAATCTGTTAATACAATATTTATCATTATTGTCATGTTAATTGAGTTCTTAAGTGGAATTTGAAATTTGCTTAATTTCCATCTCTACATTTTCTATTGATTAAAGAGAAGAGATGTGAGGCAAATGAAATACTACTTAATTAAGCAATGCTTGAGGATTAATCTTAATTTTCTAAAAATAAATGTTGTTGTTGTGTTATTAGATTAGCAAAATCTACTTTATTAGAAATAATTGATATTTGTTGCTAAAAATGGGCAAATCTAGAATTCGAAGAACAAAAAGTAGGAAATCTAAATCCCATTGCTAACTGTGGATGTCGGCCACCTGGTTTTTAGTTTTGGTTTATTCTGAAAAATGAAAATCTTTTCATTTTTATCTGAGTTTGACCTTAATGATTATCCCCACCATCTTCATGAAAATCCCTATATCACAATATACATTGATTATAGCTAGTTTTTGCAACAGATTTCACCACAATAATCACAACACTCAAAGACCCACATTTTGCCATATTAGAGACTTTTCTGATTCATGTTTTGGCTTAGTTAAGGGCTGCTAATTGTTGGCTTAATTTTGCCATAACCCAAGTCTTTCAAGTCATTGTTAATTGTTGCCCCATTCTTTGTCTGTACATATTTGTCTTTGCACATGTAAATGTAATGTTTATTCTAAAATCCATACTTAAGCTAAGAAAGCCAGGTTTTGAAAAACATTTTGGCATCTTGAGAGACCTTTTTCACTGTCTGAACACATGCTCTCCAATATTTGACAAATGTTCAGTTTAGCAGTCTCTTTTTCATCTACTTTATTGAACAACAATGACCATGGCTAGTTGGTGGCTACTATACTCCATTAAGGGCTTGGCTAGAAAGAAAAAAATAATGTCTTTGAATTTTGAGTCAAAGAATTCAAAAAATTTGGTGGGGGCCCACTCTGATGACACAAATGGAGAGGACTGTGGAGTGTAAACAGTAGAATTTATTTTACTTACTGTAAACACGATGAGAATGATTGTTGCCATTTGTCATGATTTGAGATGAAAATATACTGTTTTGGTCTTATGTATTCATAATATTGGATTGGACCACTTATGAATGGTATTTAGTACAACAGATATCACATGTTATATAATAAATTGATTGTAGTAAATATTTTTGCCATAATTAATCAAGAATTTAATCATTTTCCTTTGCCATATTTATGCTTGTATTTATGACCTTGGTTATTACTCGTGTTAATTAGGATATTTAATGCATTATTATGAATGGAGGATATAGATGGAGAGCATTATAGTTTTTGGGTATGTCACTACTCCCCCATCAAGGGATATTTGTTTGTTTGATTAAATGTGGATCTTTGAGTGAGGAACACAAGGATATGTTGTCTTGATTTGGTGGGGATGCTTGTGTTTTCAACTTTTTAAAGGTTAATCTTTTTGGGTTGTATGTAACAAAAGATTATTGATCATCAAAAGATGCAGTAGTACCGCTAGTAGTACTAATACATGTGGATGCATGCTAAATGTTAGTAGAAGAAGATAAATTAGGGATTTGCAAATGATTGTTTGTACCTCGTGATTGTGAATTCACTTACAATGTGGAACTAAGCGGAAGACTCAATTCCGGCGTTATGGATTTTTCAGGCCATAAGTTGTAAAAACTCAGATAACTGAACATCATTCTGGTACAAGTGTGGTTTGAACTCCAATTCTTTTTAAAACAACTATCAACCGTTTGAACACCTCAGAGGCTCAAACTGTTAATTACTTTGGAATTCCTGGAAAACATACTTAGAGCAAGAGCATGGGATGAGAACTCTCATTCAAAGTTGATAAAGCTTGATCAAAAATTATTCAGCTATTATGGATGATAACTAGTCCATTCACCCAAAGTGGAGCCTGAGAAACTAATCTTCGGTCGTTTGGAAATCTTTTTTTTGCTTGAATGGCTGATCATCCGCATCTTAAATATATTTTCAACTTTTTAAGTCCTAAATTTCCTCAAAACGGCTAATGTTCAGCCTCTTTCAGCGTCCACATTCATGTAACAAACCAAATTCCTGAACAAATCTGGTAAAAAAGAATTGGTTTCTCGACGTGCGACAAAACGGTAGCAAACTGTAATTTAGTCAGCCGCACACAGGAATAACGTCTGAGTTGAGGCGTTAATTGAAGTACTATATGATGGTTGAGCATATGGGTAGGGCGTGCATATAACATGGACGTTTATAAAATTATAATATGTGCGCCTGATACCCAGACGTAACTATAAACACGCCTACCTACAAATACAACTAATACCAACGCCTATTCTCACACATTCACCATACTCACGCCTCACAATATTTGGTTACAGTATGGGGTGATGACTACATTTAGTCTCAAACCCTAAAAAAGCCTGATTAAATTTGGTTTAGTCGCAACGATTACGATTCCAGATTAAGTATGGCTTCATAGTCGTGGTTGTGAACGTTCTTAGGCTAGGTATTATGGGCTGGATTTGGTTTCTAGATTAGACAAAAAACATTGTTTATTTTTTTCTTCTACTTCTCTCTCTAGATATATCTTGAACGCCAACTAGTTGCGAGATAGTTTCGTTAAATGGTTACGCGCAAAAAAAAAATCAATTTTTCGTTGTTTGGTTCACCGCGAGTGGAATATTCCACGATATTTGCGTTGAATGGAAAGTCACAGCCAGTCTGCGCGGAATGAAAAGTAAAAAGGAATTTACTTTACTTTTGTTCCAGTTAGGGATTGAATCTGAATCAGAGGTCGAATCAGATCTGACTCAAAATTAAAAACAAACGGTCTGACATCAGACTCGCGACGAGTCATAAAAGTTGACTCAAATTCAGATCGCGAAACAGATGCAAATAAACATGGTCTAAGCTTTAATGGACTTGCTCTGTCACGGTCAAAGATCACTCCTTCACCTAATCTCTCACTGGATTTGAAAGTGATTAATAGCGTTTGCTCTGATAACACTCCTCGCTAAACTTATATTGTCGTAAATTTACTTTTTAGTACCAGAACTTCAAATTTGATTAGATTAATGTTGAAGGAATTGTTAGTACTAGTAAGTATTTAATATTGGAATCCAGTCCAGTCATGTTTCCACCCAATAATTGTGAAATAATAATACACATACCACCAAATGATGATTATGTTTACTGAAGCTACTCTCATCCTTATAATGAATGTCCTCCATTCCATTCCCTTTTGATTTTGACCGAGTCCCCTCCTTTGAAACTCACCCACCTGACACTATCATTAAACTTTGTTTTTCCTTATAATGAAATTCTATCTTTTTACTTGTTTTCATCTCTCCATCCAGCTGTAAATGTTAAAACCTCTCTTTCTCTTATGTCTCCTCTTCTGCTATAGACTATCTCCCTCTTCTGGATACCATGTAAGTTTGTGTATGTCATCAAGGACAATGCCAAATATGGGCAACATGTGAGGGACTAGAGATACACGGGACAATTTTTAGGATCTTATATTCGGGTCCCTCCATATTAGGTATAATGAGGTTGGAATCACTTCCTTGAGTTTTGGATTATGGTTTGTCTTTGAATTTTTCCTCTTCATGTTTCAAATGATACACTGGAGCTAGAATTTCACGTAATTAGAATCCCTGCGGTAAAACGAGTTTAACTGAGCTATGTTTTGATTGAAAGTCATAAATGCAACTGTACTAGTATAGGAATCGCTGCCATAAAATTGATAACAAGTCTCTATTGTTGAGTTGGAGAAAAGAACTTGACCCAACACGTTCTGAATTCTGGATTTCTGATATCTGATGAATATTTTCCCATCGATTCAGTTTCCTTTGGAATTCAGTCGTATAGATAGACTGGAAAACAATCTCATTCAACTCGTGAGTTTATTAAATATGAAAAATCCAAGAAGTAAATCCTCCTGCCAAAACATTTTTGGTTCAAAGGGTTCTGGGGCTGTGTTCTTTAATACTATATGCTGCATCAGAGTCTTCACCATTTCATTTCTATCCATCTCCATTCATTGCTCACCTTCTCAGTCTGAATTTGTGATTGAGACGGGAGTATTGTCAAGACCCAATATCTGAACTGCTGAACCCCACAACATTCAGACTTATCAACATATTGAGTATGTGAACTTAATCCTGAATTCTAATCTATCAAATGTTTTAACAAGATTAAGGTCGCCAATTTTGGTGCTAAATTACTAAGTACTAACCATGCCTAAAGCCCCTGCATGCACCCAATTCGTCTCCAGGCCGCTCTTGGCGGTTTAGGGTTTCCGGGTGATAACATGTGAATTTCTCTCTTCTGCGGTTTCATAAACAAACCCAACCAGGCTCGTGGATGCTGCAGAAATGGGAGTGGCGCATCTGTTTAACGGGTCCGTGACAGCGCAAGAGTACATAGATGGGAGCAGAATTGTGGTCCTAAGAGGTCTCCGATAGTACAACATCTCTAACTAATAAATACTGTAGCTTCTCTCAATGCTCCTTCTTTGGCAGAAAGGAAAAGGACATTGAAATTTCAGATAGGACTTTGGCAGTAACCTATAAAAGAAAAAATGTCTCTAGTGAAAACAGATACTGAGAGTTCATCTTGTCAGTTCCGGGGGGACTGAAATATCCTTCATTAACTAAAGAAGAAGATAATTGGGAATTGAATTTCGAAATCAAATTCAATTGAGAAGTCTGAGTGTTTGGTTTCTGACTTCTTCTATGGACCACAAATTCAAAATTCCTACTACCCTGACAAAAAAATTCAAATTATTTCTAGATCTTGCAGTCATATGAAATGATAATAACAGCAAAAATAATGCAGAAGTTGTAGTGGTTGAATATTTTTGTCCTCTATTCTCTGTTGATACCCATTGCTGTATTTGTATGGATGCAATTTAAAAAGTTCTGTAAAGCACAGTTTTCCATTAAAACCAAAGTAACCACCTCAACTTAAAAGACGATAAGAGAACACTAATAACTGTTAACTACTTCCGCTAATTCATAAGGATAAGATGTGTGCCCTTCAGTTCCTCACTGCCAAAGTCTACCTAATTCTGAACATAGAAGGGCACAACTTCAAAACCAATGTTAGAAGTGTTCTTTGGAGGTATTATGGAATGTCTGTGATGTCATAATTAGTCAGATTCAACAACAGAAGTTTCTAATATGCAGAAGAAACTAAAGCCTTCACCGAAAGAGATTCTTTACCCTCCTCGCATATGAGCTCCGAGTTCCCCGAATTGATCGTCGGCTTCTTCAGTATCCTCAGAGAGTCTAACTGCATCAAGCTTCTGTTTAAGGACCTCGATGGCATTTAAGACAATTTGGGAAGCTTTCACAGCACCTGTAGATTCAACTGTAAAAATAAAACTATCTTCTCTCCCAGTAATTTCCACAAGCCCTGGCTTTCCCATCGCTTCTGCTTTCTTGATCACCTCATCATCGTATGTGTACGCCTCAGGATCAACCACTATGACCTATAAAACAGTCAACGCAATCAACATTTTAAGAACTCAAATTATGCTGGAAAAGAACGACCATGCTTGGCAACTAGCTAGTTCCATGCGGCTTGACATGTATGGTGATCTAAATCCTCTGCATGGTGCACCTTTGGGGTGATTGCCATGTAATAGGATAAGAGAATGTGTAGTGTGTGCTGAAATGTGAATGTATGGTTATTATGAGAGAATTGTAAACGTGTGTCCAAGGGTCCTTGCGACACCACATTCAGATCCATAAGCAATTTGCGTCATGTGCAGCATTTTTGAAAAATATGATTGCATTGCATTCAGAACAATAATAAATGATGATCACATTAAGAACATAATATAGCAAAGTTGAATTGATATGAACATCGTTGGCTAACTACCATTTACAATCATATCTTACAACCACCTACAGATGGAATTCTAGTGTAACCTATCTATGCTAGTATTGTGTGTCTCTAAACAGAATTATCTATTCCACTCATCAGGACTTGAACCTATATAGAGGAACTTCAATAGTAAGCAGTTCGAATTTTAATAAACCAAAGAAATATTTAAGGACCACATAGATCATCAGATGTGCATCTGCAAATTTGATCTAGTAGAGCATATTGCAAACAGATGTATGTCTTTATAGGAATATTAAAACTGCAAACAAAGTAATGTTGACAACATTCAAGTGCACAGGGAGTTTACTAGCTCATCGCAACAAAGTAAGCATGCAGACACGACTTTAAATGATAACCAAATTAAAACGCACATGATATAGCAAGTTGAATTGACTTGAACATCGTTGGCTAACTACCATTTACAATCATATCTTACAACCACCTACACATCGAATTCTAGTATAACCTATCTATTTTATTGTGGGTCTCCAAACAGAATTCTTTATTCCATTCATCAGGACTTGAACCTAACTTGAATCTATATAGAGGAACATCTATAGTAAGCAGTTTTTGAATAAATCGAAGAAATATATTTACGGTCTACTTAGATCATCATATGTGCATCTGCTGATTTGATCTAGTAGAGCATATTGCGCATGGATGTATGTCTTTATAGGAACATTAAAACACGAACAAGGTAATGATGAAATCATTCAAATGCAGGGAGTTTACCAGCAGATCGCGACAAACTAAGCATGCAGAGACAACTATATCAAGATGAGTTTTCACTCAATACGATGTTTGTCTACTCAATAACAATACATGTTCATTCTTTCAAATGCCATTTTTTTATTTGAGAGACGACTCACGCATATTTGATGTATTCTACAGATCTGCAGGTAGAAATGCACACATGTCTAAGTATGATAATGGTCAATCCAAGGCAGCTTTGTTTAATTTAAATGAATAGGAATTGAAGCATGGTAATGCTTAAATATAGAAGCATGTAACTGAACCAGCAACTTAACTTACTTCTCTAGCAAATGTTCTCTTACCAGCTTAATTCTCTCATGAGAAGAGTCGTATAAGACAAGATTCGAAAAGATAAACCTTAACATATATCCATTAAACCTAAGAATACAATTCAGTAGTAAAACTAATACCGCAACAAGAACAGCAAAAAAGAAAGCATGAAAGGATGCATGATAAGACTTGAGAGCATAACTTCCGGTACAGATACATCATCCAATAAGAAAAATATAAGTACCTGTTGGGTATTAGGATCAATATCAAAAACTTTGGTAGGGCTACTTTCAATCCAACTTTGTTTCTCTTCAAGAGTCAAGGTTGCCATCATATCCTCATTGATGTGGATGTCTGGTTCATACATGAATGTAACAGTAGCCGTGGGTGACCATTTGGCATGATCTTTCCCAATCCCTTTTCTAGCTATAGCTCTCAATCTCAATTCCTGCCCACGACGCAGCTTCACAATTATAATTCCCCTGGAAACAAATTAGAACCCCCAAATTAGAATCACGCACAAAGCAAATTAACACAAACTGAAGTACCTAAAAAAACAATATGGCCACATATAAGAGCATAGATAAAAACAATTTGACAGCATTACTAAAACTCTAACCAATGCACAAACACTCAAACCCTCAAATTGGGCAAATAGAATAACCAGTTAGGCTACAGAACAACAGTTTCATTTCCCCTAAACCCGAATTTCTGAAGTTCTCTAAAACCTTCAAACACAGTAAGGTCAATTACAATAAAAAATGATATTTATAAATAAACATAACAATTCGAATTTCCCACAAACCACAAACTGTATTCTAAAACCCTAACGCTCAAATTATAAACGTTTTCAAAACCCTAATTACATACAGTCGTAAAATAAAATAAAAATAAAAACCCTAAAAGAAGAGGGGTTGGAGAAGATTACTTGTTTTCAGCAGAATCAAAGCTTGTAGAACGAGCAGCATTAGCAACATCAACAGGAATAACATTAGGATCAGCAGTAAGAAGATCAGCACTAGTAACATCAAGAGTCTGATCTTGGTCACAACGAACAGATAAATGAAACTCAACAGAACAATATTCGCACTGACCATCACCATCACATGCATCACAATCACGGGAGAACCTCATACCCATAGCTTTATCGCTAGTAAGTGGAATAAGACCGAGTCGATGTGCTAAAAACTCATCGTTCAGAACAGTTGAATTAACTTCGATTTCAACAAGTTCAATAGCTATTGTTGGTACTTCAGCTATCATAATACGACGAAGTGCATTTGCCATACTTACATCAGTTTCTCTTAACTCAAATTTCAGGTATTCATCTTTCATTTCTCTTATCTTTATCTTTGGAAATCTCTGATATGACATTCCCTCCATCTTTGCTTTGATTTGTTTCTTCTTCTCCCCTCTCTCTCTCTCTCGCTCGCTCACTCTTCTGTGTTTTTCCTTCTTCCCCCTTTCTGAAACCCTTTTTTGGATTCCTTTCAGTTTGGTTTTACCTCTGGTAGTCTGCTCCTGCTGCTTTTTTGCTAGCAAGGCTTTTCAGACGAAGTTGTCTGGGTTGTTAACCTAGACGTCTTTAGCTAGGGAAGCAGGACTAAAGAACACGTGTTTTGACACATAGGCATCGGTTGGCTGCCAACTCGATGCAATTTGAAAGAATGTCCACCGGAAGTGAGTGCGAATTTGTGCACACTCTTTAACGAATATATATTTCACATTTTAATCTCTACCCTTGATTTAATTTAGGAAGTTATGTAACGAGGGTCATGATTCTAAACATGGAGGGTAATGGGGTCATCAGTTAAATAATCAACCAATCAGAAAAATATGTGAAATATACACTCGTTAGAGCGTCCACAGTGGTGCGAGCATAACTAAAGACCAAAGACTAAAAAAAAAAGATCAAATTTGGGTTTAGTCCGTCCTGTGGCGTAGCGGGTGACGAGTAAATTTGGTCGCGCGTTGATATAAAGTCCGCTTCATCGTCCAGCGTAGATAAAGATTACGCCTGGCATGGGGCGTTGATAAAGATAACGCCTGGTATGGGGCGTTGATAAAGATAACGCCTGTATGGGGCGTGAACTATAGCAACGCCTGGTGTGTGGGACGGAGATTATACGTTCGCCCGGGTTCAAAAAAAAAAAAAAAAAAAATTTGGGATCATGACTATATCAACGCCTGGGTGTCCGGCGTTAACTTTACGTACGCCCCATCCAGGCGGACATTATACCAACGCCCCATGCCAGGCGTTGATTATACCAACGCCCCATTCAGGCGGACATTATACCAACGCCCCATCCAGGCAGACATTATACCAACGCCCTGCATAAGGCGTTAACTTTAAGAACGCGCGGCTACAGGCGGACATTATACCAACGCCCGTCGGGTAGGCGGACATTATATAAACGCCCGACTATATTTGGATTTGGTCTTAATCGCCGACCAAATTTGGTCCGAGTTTTACTCTTTGATCAAATTTTGATCGATGGTCCGTCCCACTACGCCAGCCCAGTCGACACCAAATTTGGGTTTAGTCGTCCACTGCAGTTGCTCTTAGAGGAGTGTGAACAGATTTGGACTCACCGGAAGTGCTACAACCCACGAGCTTTTCTCCCACAAAAGATCCTGACTGGGGATTGGATGGCCTACGGATATGTTTTTAGCATTGGGATTATCAATGGGGGAAGTGTGGTTCATGCACTGTTTCAGTCGGGATTTTCGTCGGGAAAAGGAATCGGTAAACTTAGCATTTTGCGAATGTCCACATAAACAACATAGACCGAGTAAGCAGTCGAATGTTCATATAAAAAGAAACCTTCTTTTAGAGTACGATCCCTCCTCTCTTTTCAGTACGGCTCCTTCCCTCTTTTCTATGCCTGAATCTGTCTCTGCATTGATTTTTCTTGTTACTGTTGCTTTTTTTCGATAGGTAATGACTATTTTTTATCGGTTTTGTTGCAGGAAATTGATGAAACATCAGGTATTTATCTCCTAATCACGAAATTTAATGGCAATTCAATCACTAACCCTTCTCGGATAATCACATTTATCACTACAAATGCTAGAGTCACTGAAAGAAACATCAATACTCGAATCACTGAAAGAAACAACAACAACATTACCAATAACATCATCACCAAAATTTTCAAAGCTTTCAAAATCACTAAGAAAATGTCACTCAAAACTATCTCTACTTCAGTCGAATTAGATTTATTTCATCCAAATAACAAACCCAAAAGCCCAATTTCATGTTAAACCCAAAATTTCCCACTTCTCACCCTTTCACGGATGATACAATCACCTCTTACCACCCTTATCCATCTACTGATTTTAATCAGACTGAAGTTCAAATACCAAATCCAAAACCCTTTATACCCTAAGAGTCTTGAATCTTAACTATCATCACCTTCAACATACCCTGAACCCTGGTGAAAGGAACAAATCCTCATATCTCTAGACTATGGATCTGTAATGATAACCATAAACCACACCCTTTTCTAACCCCATCCACCACAATAGGAAAAATTCATAATATTCAACATCATCCCAATTTCAATATGATCATTCATCGCCAAAAAATAGGATCTCCAAATTCATCTTAATCATCCAATCCACATACACTTCAAAAAACCCATTAATACCTAATCAATCTTTTTGAGTTCAAAATGTAAATATAAAACCCGATTCAAAACCAACATCATAAACAACATAAACCAACCATCGCCAAAAGTATCTTGTTCGGAGCTAATTTTAATGAGCATAAAACAAAAAATCCATATGAGAGGTGACAACCGAATACCTAATCAGCTACATGGGCTGCTTCCAAGTGCGGTTGCGAATCCTTTAACTTACAGATTGTTAGGGATGTCAATAATTTTCCGAAGTCCGAGATCCGTTTCCGAAAGTTCGACATTTTATAGGATTTAATCTGATTTGTTGGATTTCGGATATCGGAACCAGATATATTATTGGACTTTACCCCTTAACCTTATCGGAACCGGATTAGGCCAATACCGTTTAAGCTAAGTTTCGACATCCGATAATCCTAAGGGTTTACTAGTAATTTTTAACCCCTAGGATAAAGATGTCGACTATCAGAATTTATATTCTTATAAATTATCAGAAATTATCGGGATTTATCGGAATCTCTAACCGGATTAGTAATTTCTAACACTTATTTTCCAGTTTTTCACATGATAACCATCTAAATGATCATGTGTAACCTCACCGTTGCAACAAGAACCAGTAACACCAATTGTGGAACGCTAAAAGTATACAAACACCTTAGGTGGCCACAACAAGCGCAAATACATCAAATATACTAGCAACATCTAAGGATACAACAAAAACCATACCAGTTATAACAGTTTTTCACCAATAATCAGATCATCAACAGTGACAGCAAGTGGACAACCTCAAATAAATCGAGTCAGTTTTTATACGTGAGATACACAGAAGGCTACCAAAACCTTTAACCCTACAAACAACACTTGTGGTACAAATTACAGGTGATATGTTTCAGTATGTGTTACGGTCCATCAGTTCCCTAGCTGAGAAGGTGAACCAGCTAATACCGTCTCCACCCCAGTTAAGTACTACACTAATTTTGCAACAGCATATACCTCAAGAGCATCAAGGCACACGCCTAAAACAACTTACTCTTCATATCAACATACCATCTATGCCAGCTCAGTCATCAATGTTATATTAGATTCCAGATCAGCAATAGGAAGACCTGTGAAAGGTATTCAGAAATTACAGCTCACTTGCTAACTAGCACATCCAAATCCCGAGGCATATAATTTTCTGAACCAACACCAGCTATTAGAGTTGATCTGGTACACGAGTCAGTTGATTCGAAGATCGAAAGAATGATGAAATATCAAGACGAAAGAATCAAGTTATGGTCAGCAAGTCAAGATCTGAGCTAACTTATATTTTTAAGGGAAGTTCACTATCCGGGTAGATCTATGATTGTCGATTACCTGAAAAGCTCAATTTACCGACTTTAAAAAGGCTTTAAGGGAGACTCAGAACCAAATGAACATATATTCCATTTTGAACAAATGATGGCTTTATCTCGGTAATGTTATCTTCTTTTATTATCGATCAACTTGACTTAAATCCCTTCCATAGAACTGAGATTATCTTCTTTGTAATGAACATTTCATATTTTATGTGATTGATATAATGTTGTTATAAAGCACATGATCAACCGATTTTTTTTTTTGGAATTACTATTATACTCAGAAAAACATGTATTTTTTCTTTGGGATTTTACATTTCACCATCTTCTATGGTTATAAATCAAAAACTGACAACCAAAATGGATGACCAATGAGTATCATCTATTGTGTCCACCACTGTTTCATCTTCCCTCTTCACTAGACAATAAATATCATATACTATATCAAATGCAAAGCAGGCATTCAATTTCTCGATTTCAAATAAGAGGATCAAAAACAACTTTCCTGGGAAAGAATTTTGAACATTTCAAAGAGGATACTCTATAGTTAAATACGCTAAAAGTAAAGGCAGTTAAACCATTACGAGTTACTAACGCACTTGCTTATTGAAGACACGCACCAGACGAATAGGAGACTTAGGAGACCGCCTGGGACCCACGACCAAATATCTAATCTTTATTTGTATTAATTATTACATTATTTATTTCATAATTCTCATCACCCATCCAATTTTTTTAACAATTTTGACACAATAGATATTAAAAAATAAAACATGTTGTAGTGGAAAAACATAAATAAAGTAAAGAGGCAAAGAGAGGTTTCTATTGATCAGCATCATCAGGTTACATGGAATAATATCCTTTATACACATGTGAAAGGAAAACCGTAGGTTCCTAGTTGAGCCGCACATCCATGGGTTGTAAGCCTTACAATACTCCCCCTTGTGTGGTCTAATAGAACTCCGTATATAGTGCTTCACATAAAGTACTTCAAATATAGTTCTTCAAATGTTGTCCTCTCCTTGGTGACTTGTGCCGAAATAAATTACCTCATTAAAACTTTGATAAGGAAAATCCCAGTGGGAGAAAACCTTGGTACAACTCTTCACATGTAGTACTTCACATGTTGTCTCGTACTTTACATGTAGTTCATCACATGCAATACGATCTTCAAGGACCGAGAAGTCTAAGTTAATTATCTCGTTAAAACTTTGTCAGGAAAACCCATAATGAAAAAACCTTAACTAAAGAGAAAGAGTACAATATTAAGCAAACTTAGAACGTAGTTGGACTCGAACATGTTGCCTCATTAAAACCTTGACAGGGAAAACCTAATGGGAAAAAACCTTGACGAAGGAAAAAGAGTACAACGTGATATATGCAAGTAAAGGTGATCTGTTGCAGATGATTACTTTGCTCCGTTTAAGTTGACTAGTTGCTTCACAACTCTTAAGGAAGAAAATCCTCGTGGGAAAGTGTTGATGGGGAAAAACGATTTGCTGGTTTCTTAGGAAAGTGAAGAGACGACCGTGCGGACGAGACTCCTCAACCGAGCAAACTGCTTAACCTCAAACAGATGCACTGCATGGGAGTGCTTTGAGTTCAAGAGGTCAATCTGTAGGATATCCTGCCTAAACCAAGTCAACGGCCGTTCCAGAGTCAATCTGGTCACAAAGAGGGAGATGGATTGATCTGTAGGAGGAAAGCTGAGAAGTGTGTGAGATCAATGATGATCAAGGATTGTGGATGTGTTTTGGGTTTCTGCAAGTTTTCTGTGAACTGTTGAGTTCAAATAAGTTCTTGGTCGATTGATGGAATTCTTGAGAGTGATTACTCGAAAAATTGTCTGTCTTTCAATCGTGGATTCAGAGACTTATTTATATTTCCAGAATAATAGACACATTGATCTCCAGTTAGTGTGACGGTTGCTCGAGTGAAAGAGTAGAAAGTGGTAAATCGTGTGTTAACCAGTTCCAGGTCGTGCAGAGACTTGGTTGATTGTCCACCAACTACTTTGCTAACTCCCTCAACTTCTTTCTTGACTTACTCACATTTCTCATCGTGGATGAACACACGTGTTGTAGACCACTAGACCAAAACCCTAATTGATATCCCCCATGTGACGTGATTGATGTTATATAATAATACTATGACACTGTATAATAATGATCGAGAATCTTGATTTCTCTCATTGTTATAGCTACGGATCTTCAACAACGATGGTGCTAAAC
Source organism: Papaver somniferum (assembly GCF_003573695.1). Lineage (NCBI taxonomy): Eukaryota > Viridiplantae > Streptophyta > Magnoliopsida > Ranunculales > Papaveraceae > Papaver > Papaver somniferum. The sequence continues at coordinate 84,551,468 of NC_039358.1, forward strand.
TTACAACCTTTGGGATCATTGAAGTACTTGGAAGGACGAAGATTTCAAGGAACGTTGAAGACTAGACTATAGAATAGGAGCCACTAAAGTTTATCTTTTTTGTATTTCATATGTATTAATAGTTTTGTCACTAAAATTGACAAAGTGGAAGATTATTAGAGCATAGCTAGGTCAACCTCGCATGCGTTGCTATCTCAAGCATGTTTGTCAATGTTAGTGATCAAAACTATAAGTCTTGATTTCTAGCCTACATAGCAAAGTCTCGGACTAGGATAGAAAAGTGTAGTTGAGCTCAAGGACTTCATGGCGATTCATCATACAACGACGAAGATCTATACAAGGAACCATGGAACTTCATGAACAAAAAGGTATGTGGAGACTTGAACTTATCTATCACTCAAAAGTCTGTCTCTTCTATCTCCTACTTTTTATGAGACAAAAGTCGTATGCTATATGGACTAGATCATACACATTTGACATTTCGAACTGAGCATTCATTGCTTATATTTTATCTCGAAATCGTGTGTTCGTAAAGCGTTTCGCTTTGATCAAGTTTATCTTCACCTAGTGACGAAAGTCATGAAAAGTCTCAATCACTTTGAGAATTGCTCTGACGTGAATCGGTCTGTGAATAACGGCTACATAGCGTCCTCTGAGAATGTCTCAATGATTGAAATGAGAGTTTAGATTACATAACCATGTATTCCTTGAACCGAAGTTTTCGAACTTTGTTGATCAAGAGAAATCGGGAGGATTGTGGAATTGGCTTGCCAAGTCCGCGAACCCAGTCCGCAGACTCAGTCCGCGAACTGTCGGAAGTTCTCGACTGAGAATTTCTGCTGGATTTTCCAAAACTCGTTTATGTGCTCAATCCGTGAACTTATTTGTGAACTTAAGAGGTTATGATCTAAAGATGTGCTCTGAACATGAAACATTAAATTATTAAGGAATGCTTTATGCAAACCGTGGCTATAATGTTCATGAGCCGATTCAAACGAATCGAATCATATTTGTTTCAATTGTGTCTTGTGTAGTTACATAAGATCTCATAGCAATTGAACAACTCTTTAACTAGTTCATTTGAGTCAATTGAACTAGTTATGGTGAAGAAGAACAAGGTTAATATGAAATGCTCATATGGTTAACCTTTTGGGTTACTATGTTGAACCAACATACACGTACACGTTTGGGCATGGTTTTCACGAACCCAGTAAACGTCTACCCAAGTGTGTGTGACAAGCTAAGTTTTCGATCTAATGGTTGAGAAATATTAGCTTGAATCTAAATCAGGTTTTCATCTAACTGTGAATAAGGATTGCTTTGTACCTAAGGCAAAACCCTGATTTGAAGGCTATATAAAGGAGACATCTAGCATTGTGCAAAACTAATCCACGCACGTCTGTGTGCTACTAGTGCGCCCGCTAGAGCCAATCTTCATTAACCTTTGATTTTCTTCTCTAAAATCAGGTTAACGACTTAAAGATTTCATTGGGATTGTGAAGCCACGCCGATACTACTTTATCGTAGTTGTGTGATCTGATCTTGCATCTTCTATCATACGAGTACAATTGATTGATTTGCTTGAGAGTTCTCCGATAGGCAAGATAAAGAAGTCACAAACATCTTCGTCTCACTGTTTGTGATTCCTCGACAATCCGCTTGTGTAGTCAGGAAGGATTATAGAGAGGTGATTGATTAATCTAGGCTGTTCTTTGGGAATATAAAACCGGGTTATCAATTGATTCCTGTTCACCTTGATTTTATATCAAAAGACGGAAAAAAACCTAGGGTTTATCTGTGGGAGACAGATTTATCATTTGATAGACTTTTCTGTTGAGACAGATCTGTTTACTATCAAGTCTGCGATTTTGGAGTGCAACAACTCTTGGTTGTGGGTGAGATCATCTAAGGGAATCAAGTGCGCAGTATCCTGCTGGAATCAGAGGCGTAGGAGTGCAAATGTACCTTGGATCAGTGGGAGACTGATTGGGGTTCAACTATAGTCCAGTCTGAAGTTAGTTTGCAGTAGGCTAGTGTCTGTAGCGGCTTAATACAATGTGTATTCAATCTGGACTAGGTCCCGGGGTTTTTCTGCATTTGCGGTTTCCTCGTTAACAAAATTTCTGGTGTTTGTGTTATTTCTTTTCCGCATTATATTTTATATAATTGAAATAATACAGGTTGTGCATTCGTGATCATCAATTGGAAATCCAACCTTTGGTTGTTGATTGATCCTTAGACATTGGTCTTTGGTACCGTCCAAGTATTCCTTGTATTTGATAAAGACTCGCTATTGTTTTTAGCTTGAGTAAAAATCAAATCAAGAGAGATATATTAACTCCTTGAGATACTTTTATCTAGATTGAGTCTGACTGTCTAGTTGATTCTCTAGCAAAGCATTTCGGAGTTAGCCCATACAGATTGTTAAGCGAAATATTGGGTGATGTTGTTAGACCCCCGCTTTTTCAATTGGTATTGAGCATGCAAACACGTTAAAGACCTAAAAAGTCTGTGTTTGTGGCGATCTGACTATATGGACCGTAAAGTCTCATTTGACGCCTCACCAGGTTTAAAACACAACCGTAGGAAAAGGTCTGATAAACTGTTTAATCTTCATAAGAGATTGGAAGAAGAAACCCGGATCTATTCTGGTATTGTTGCAGAAATTGCAACTCTTAAGGATTTGATATCTAGTAAGAATCTCTCGTTGAATCTGAGAGAATCCAGTTGTTCCTTTCTAAAGAATTGTCACTCTTCAGATAATGTTCAACGATCGTTTGTTAAGAAAACTGATGTGACTAGGAACCACTCATACAAATGCCAACGGTCTGGCATTTATGGATACTCATCCGATCATCCTTTTCGACCATGTACGTCATCTTTAAAGAGTCTGAAGACTGAAAGTAATCCTTGCAAGAATGTTGTGCAACCGTACATTACTCAAAAGGGACGTACAATACTACTAGGAAATTCTATACAGAAAAGTACTGATGGTATAGGCAATCTTACTTCTTATCCTACTTCTTCTCTTCGCTGGTGTAGTGACAGTCATTGTGGCCCTTTTCTACATGTGTTAGGCGATTCCTCATTGTGTGTATCCTCTATCGCCTCCAAACTTGGAAAAGACTCTATAACCAAGACAGAATGACATCTTCCGATGGGTTGCTATTTGTCTCATTCAGAACCAGGAAATATTGATATAACTTTGAGCAACTCCTCTTGGAAAAAATCGATGATTAATGAGTTAGATCAACTTCATAGACAAGTTGTGTGGAACCTTGTACCATGCAAGTCCAATGTCTATTATGAAGGTTCTAAATGGGCATCCAAGAATGAGGGAGAATATTTAAACACCTTCAGAGATAATCTCAGGCTCATTTCTCAAGGACACTCACGTGTTAAAGTTGTTGAGCCTAAAGAAACGATTGTTCCTATGGAATGCTTTTTAGCTATTCAATCTACTTATAATTGTTGCAGGTCCTACGTGACAAGTGCTTCGGGGAACAAAAGAAGAATAATCTCTGATCAAGTGTCTTACCTTAAAAAGCCACTATGGGATAAACAAGGGGAGATTTTTGATTCCATTGTTTCTACCTAACCCTATACGCTCGCGTCCCCATGTTTGTCTTGAGAAAATGGGGATTTGCGTCTTTTGGCTCAAGGAGTGTATTTTTGGTTATTTTTGTTTTACCTATATATATCTCTAAAAATACAAAAGCTTTTGTTTGTCCAGGGTTTCTGTGGTTCACGAACGGTGTATTTCAAAAAAACTTCTATTCCATGGCACCAATTACTAGATGCAGTACAAGCAGGAATACAATGCTGGCAGCTAACGTACGTCAGTGTACTGGAATTTCCTCCACAGGTTTGAAGAAAGTGAAGGCTACAATTAATGGTAAAAATCCTTCCTTAAACTGGTTCTTGTCGTCGTATCAAAGTAATAAAAATTTCAGGAACCTGGTAAAAGATTTCATCAAGAAAAGAAACAGCTTAAAATCTCGGATTTCTGCATCCTTAGAGGATATTGTTCACTATGAACGAATGTTGTCTCAATCTACAAACACTGTACGAAAACTAGAAAAAGAACTCAGTAAGTTGACAGTGTTTTCAAAAGACTTGGAGGAGTTGAATGATCCCTTTGTTAATGAACTCTTCAATAATGAGAAGGAGTTCTCTGAAGAAACTTTGGAAAAGTTCATGAATGCCTAGGATGTCTTCTTTTTGGATTAGTTGGAATGATAACTAGTGCTTTGAATAGCGATGATTGTGACTACACATAGCTATTTTTTTTTTCATCTTCTTATGTTATTTTTTAGGTTTATTGATATTAAATTCTAAAAATATTTGGAGGATGATGTTTATTGCAGTATTTTAATGGTTTGTGATATTGAAGTATTTTTATGGGATATGTATTGTTTACGTCCGTGAACTTGAAGGTCCCATATTGCAGTCAAAAGTAAAGTCGTTCATGAATCGGTATTCGTATTGATGAAAGGACGAATGGACTTTTGACATATACAAAAGTTATGCCTATGAAGTCATGTATTTGATGGAAAATAGGATAAAATCTTTTGTTTAACAAGGATAAAGTCTATTATGTCATTATGATGGAAAATAGAATAGATCCTTGTATGTTATCCGCGGTATTGATCATCATTGATCCATTTTATTATGTTTTACCGTGAAGGCTCCATTGTGTGTCTTATGTTGAGAACCTTACAACTAAGTCGATTTACCTTGGCTTTGTTGGTTGTTCCATAAGATGTTATATGTCGAGCATTAAGAACTAAATTAATCAACTAGTTTGGTTATTTAGTTAGTACTCCATAAGTCTTCTTTCTTATGTTGAGTACATGTACGGTTAAGGTTGTCATATTCTATGATGAACTTAGCCGGGGTTCCATAAGTTCTCTTATGTTGAGCCAAAAATAATTAAATTAATTACTTCGGTTGTTTGTATTCCAATTAGATTAATTATAGGTTCTCTTGTAATTAATCTAGTTGAGTTTTCATATATTCCACAAGTTCTTGTGTTGATTATATGAAAGGCTACACTATCATGTTCTTTGGTTAATGTAGTCATATATTCCGTAAGGTTTTCCTTATGTTGAATATTTGAACGGTTAAGTTAGTCATCTCCATATGATTGACTTAGTCGTAGCTCCGTGAGTTTACTTATGTTGAGCACTTTCAATTAAATTGATCACTTTTGTGGTTTGATTTAGTTGCGTGTTCCAATTAAATTAATCATGGGTTTACTTGTGGTTAATTTGGTTGAGCTTTCCTCGACAAGATATTTCCGATAGGCAAGATAAAGAAGTCACAAACATCTTCGTCTCACTGTTTGTGATTCCTCGACATTCCGCTTATGTAGTCAGGAAGGATTGTAGAGAGGTGATTGATTAATCTAGGTTGTTCTTCGGGAATATAAGACCGGATTATCAATTGGTTCCTGTTCACCTTGATTTTCTATCAAAAGACGGAACAAAACCTAGGGTTTATCTGTGGGAGACATATTTATCCTTTGATAGACTTTTCTGTGTGAGACAGATCTGTTTATTATCAAGTCTGCGATTTTGGGTTGCAGCAACTCTTGGTTGTGGGTGAGATCAGCTAAGGGAATCAAGTGCGCAGTATCCTGCTGGGATCAGAGGCATAGGAGTACAAATGTACCTTGGATCGGTGGGAGACTGATTGGGGTTCAACTATAGTCCAGTCCGAAGTTAGTTTGCAGTAGGCTAGTGTCTGTAGCGGCTTAATATAGTGTGTATTCAATCTGGACTAGGTCTGGGGTTTTTCTGCATTTGCGGTTTCCTCGTTAACAAAATTTCTGGTGTCTATGTTATTTCTTTTCCGCATTATATTTTATATAATTGAAATAATACAGGTTGTGCATTCGTGATCATCAATTGGAAATCCAACCTTTGGTTGTTGATTGGTATTGATTGATCCTTGGACATTGGTCTTCGGTACCGTCCAAGTATTCCTTGTATTTGACAAAGACTCGCTATTGTTTTTATCTTGAGTAAAAATAAAATCAAGAGAGAGATATTAACTCCTTGAGATACTTTTATCTAGATTGAGTCTGACTGTCTAGTTGATTCTCTAGCAAAGTATTTCGGAGTTAGTCCATACAGATTGCTAAGCGAAATATTGGGTGGTGTTGTTAGACCCCCGCTTTTTCAGGTAGCTGGACCGAATATTATATAATTAATTAAAATGTTGATTGCTGAATCAACATAAAATTATTAGTGTTTAAACTTGCTCAAAATTACGATTTGCAAAGCATTCAGTTCGAAACCCTAATTTTGATCAATTACTAATCAGTTGGTGATTTATTGAAGATCAATCACTGAGTGAAGGAGGGACCGGCTACATGGGATGATGGACGACCATGTAATTCCCAGGTGCTCGTGTGATCATGCACTAAAGTCCTTTGTTGACCAATTGGTGAAGGGATGATTATATGCATGTTTAATCATTTATTAGAATAGTGCTCGTCTGAGCATTAGGTGATAAAACCTAATTATGGAGAAGTGAGGGACCGACCAAGAGGGCATGAGACCGGCCCTCGGTGGTCGTGGGACCAGCTATGGTTGTTTGAGCAAATTCCAAGTTGGATGGAAAGAGTTTGGAACCAACAATTGAGCAAATTAGGTCAAAATTATAAAGATGTGTGAGACCGGCTCCTTGCAAGCCTTAGGGCCGGCCTTGGTCGGTCAAGGAAGCATGCCCGTGTCACCAAAATGTCCGTGTCTCAGTTCTGAGGGTTTTGGTATTTTCTGGTGTGCGTTTGAGCAATATTTTGTATTTTTAGAAGAGCTTGATCTTTGACTGAAATTCTTGATTTTGCTCGAATGAGCAAGTAGAACTTTGCTCGTTTGATCAATATTTTGAGGATATTAAAATAATAATATTTTAATATTTTTCGTGAATAGCCTAGTCGGTCATGTGACCATTTGACTTTTTAGCTTTTTCATGGTTTGAGCAATATTTGAGAAAATATGAAGAAATCAAGGTTTTTGCTCAAACGGAGGAGTTTCATGAGATGAGGGAAATAATAATTATGAAAACAAGGTATTTCAAAGTGTGGGACTGGCCACGGCTGGGACATGGCCGGCTGGCTAGGAAGCCCCGGTCCCGTGACACATTCCCCTATTTTTATTGTTTTCATCGTTTGAGAGAAAATATGGAGAAACCGGGAATTTTGCTCAAACAAGAAAATTTGCTCGAATGAAGGAGTCGTCATGAGATTATGAAAATAATAAAATAAGAAAGAATAAAGGAAGAGGCATGGGGGACCGGCCACGGTGGCATGACCGGTCGGCCGGTGAGCCCGGTCCCTAGGCGTCTCTTTTTTTATTATTATTATTTTCTCTCTCCTATTTTGTGTAGGATTCCTCGTTTGTCCATATTTTTGAAGGCTCATTCGTGCATCTGGGTGCTCGTTTGTGCATCATCGTTGAGTACACTTGCGCCATTTTCTTGGGGCTTACTCGGTGATAGTCCAGACGCCCGATTGTTGAGTAATAATTACTGATTCATGAAATTCAGCGGATAATGATTCATGAAAAGTAGTAATAAAATGAAGTGAGTATCTATTACTAATCCATGAAATTCAGTCGGGGAATTCAAGAAACAGAGTAATGAGATAAAATGATCATCTACTACTAATCCATGAATCCAGCCGGGGGATTCAGGGAACGGAGTAATGAGATATAATAGATTATTTTCTACGAATTCAGTGGATGAATGTCAGGATAGAATTAATCTATTTGCAGAATTGAGATATGAGATAGTTGAAGCATCATATTCGTTGAGGGGTGTATAGTCACGGAACAACGAACGGCGTGACGTCCTGAAGGCGTTAAGCTCTCTAACAAACAATTATGTTTAGAGAACCGCCCAATCATCAAGATTCTATACACGGTTGTTGATAGGGTAAATGTGGGAAGGAGGAACTAGCCCTAATCACAGAAAGTACTTTCAAGATGTAGAGAGGTTCAGAAGAGATAATGGTGGATTAATGATGATCCCATAAGTGTCCCCTTTTTCCCCTTTTATAATGACTCTCTTATGAATAAGTGCCCATGAAGTTAGTATATTACTAAACTACCATTTCCCTTTCCTTAAGTTAATACTAAACCCTAAGAGGCTTTCTTCTTGGGCTGAATCCCATCCAATCCAATATGGTCTTGGATGGACTAGAACTACCCCATCCTAATGGGATAGGCCTAGTGATAAGCACGAAAGTGCGACACATTTTAACCCATAAATACATTAGCTTGGACTCATTATTTCTCTAATAAATTCGTTTTAATTGTTTTCGGAAGAATAAGCTCTTGTGGAGAATCGACTCGAAAAAATGTTTTTTGCACCCGGAGGAAACGTGTTATTCGGACTCTCAATGTTGGATAAGGGGCACCTCAATTACTAAGGAACACCTCAACTTATAAGGGGCACTTTCTTAACTATTTGCACCCCAGGACGGCAAGTGCTAAAGGGACGTCCGTACAAGATTAGGGGGAGGACATCTTCTTCTCAAATTCAAAATCAGAAAATGGCGGGAAAAATGGTGGCATAATTAGGGTTCGGATTTTGAAGGTCTTCCAATGAGATTCAATGGCTGAAATTGTTTGGGAAGTTCTGTTTAAACATAACAGAGATTTCATGGTCTTTAGAATCTATTAGATTTGGTTGTATGATCAAGTTTGAGTGAAACAAGGGGTTACGGGTTTTGCTTGAAAACCCGAGAGTTGCTGGTTCTGATTTTGGAGATTTCTGGAGTGATTCAATCACTCCAGTGGATTGGTATGGGCCTGTTTCGCCTATACAGAGCTGGTATAGTCCTATGATTCATCTAAACTGGGATACATCGTTGGGAATTTCAGCACACAGGGAGAATAGGTTACACGGGCTTGTCTGTGATTTCACATTGCTGCAGTGAAGATAACTCAATATCTGGTGCGTTGGCAGCGTGTATAGAACCTGTTTGAATGATCGTTGCTCACAGTTAACGCGTGCAGAAGAAGAAAAAGGAAAGTTACGTGGACTGAAGGAAAACAGAGTAAGATGTCTTCGGTATTCTGTTGCGATATTTTTGGAAGTAGCGCGTGGCTGAATAGAGTTTAACTCATCCAAGAGTCATGTAACAAACGTGTTTGGATCGTGTACACCACCAGAAGACGTGGAAAGAGAATAAAAAGGGAAGTTATTCCCATGAGAGACCGAGGAGAATAAAAAAAGAATAATGGAGAATATTCGGAATTCATGAAGATTATTTGGAGTTATTATCGAAGTATTTGCAATGTTGAAGGATATATAAAGGTTGCTAAGGGTTTTGAGAGGGATATCGAGAGTTGGGGAGAAGAACAGAGGGTTGCAGAGCAGATTTCTCTGCTGATGCAGAGAAGAAGAAGAAGAACATTCGACGCCTACTGACTGTCGCAGAGAACTGTCGTTTATAAACAGTACTCGTAACAGTCAGTTTGGCACGCTTGTTTTGTATTTGCAACAACTCTTGTAACAGTGACTTCTGTAACGCCAATGCAGCGTTGCAGATTCATTGTATTATTAGTTTTCATCAATAAAAACACCATTTGAGCTATAAATTATATTTTTGAGTGTGTTTTCATCATGAAAAGCTAAACCCCAACACTGGGTCGACGGAGGTAGCCGAACTTCACATATGGGTGAATTTGTATTATTTTCTATATGACTTTTGCACTTATTTTGAATTGATTTATGATTCGAATTAATTAGTTATTATTTTATTAGATGGGTCATGCTTGCTTAAATGTTTGATGTCCCATGCTTACGATTTATAACTAATGTTTTGAGGATCTACTTTGGCAAAACAAGAGTCGATGTTTTATTTATTTATTGAGCGATAATTGTTGTAAATAATTATTGAGCCTTATGATATGAATTCGGTGGAATCCTAGACCCAGTAACTCTCCCTTTTTTATTAAATCTTTAAATTTAATCTTCACAAGTCTTAGAGTTCGAATCCTATTTACAACAACGACAATTAAAAATCTTATCACCTAGTCCCCAAGTTCCTCTCTCCTTAAGCAGAACCCTTAGTAGGCTAAGGGGTCACCTCTTTTAAGATTAATTATTTTCATGTATCAACATTAATCCCATGATTGTTTGACCGGTCACAGACCGTGTCAACAGTCACATGTTGATATGGGGTTACAACTGGTGAATTATGGGCGGTTAACGTTTGTGACTCTTGGAATGCTAAGGTTACTGGCCTATTCAGTTACCACTCCTTGTTTTACCCCCTATAAATAGAGGAGGCCTCGCTCCTTAATCATCACCTTTCACTGCGTCGCTTTCTCCCTTACTTCTTTCATTCATTATGTCTAATGAATCGCCTAACCATGACGCGCCCCTTAGATCAGAATCGTACACACTGGAAGAGATAAGGGGTAGTACTCGACTTAAAGATCAAATACGTCTGCCAGAGGCGGATGATGATTCTATTCTTTTCTTCGCTGATGATAATTGGATTTCACGTATGCTAAACCCTCATCTGTTTCCTCCGTCCGCGTCTGAAAGCTGGCTTATTTGTCCCCAAGCGGAATCGCCTCCTATACCTTCTTTTGAGGATATGCCCCGCTTGGCGGTTCATAGGGGAGATTACGTTTTTCTTGAAATAATCCTTCGCTCCTCTACTAAATCTCACGCCGTCTGGGATCCATGGGTAGATTATATTCGTTTTAATCCGGATAATATGAGGATTATTCGTTCCTTGGGTATAAAGGCTGCTTTAGAGGCTTCAAAATTTAGGTACGTCCGGCGGGATCATGATAGTTTGACCCGTTTATGTGCGCGCTGGGGAATCGATCCTCACGCATTTTTGTTTTCTTGGGGTGAAGCGACCCCCATATTAGAGGACGTAGTGGCACTTACTAGCCTACCTGTTCATGGCGATACAGTTTCCGATAGTTGCTGCCTCCACAAGTCTTTAAACGAGAGCGATAGAGTCCTCCGTGATTGCTTGATTGCCGCCAAAACGAAGTCCATAATATTCCAACTGTCTGAAGAGGTCAAAGTTGAGGCTCTGAGTGAAATAGAAGGCTCAGTAGGCAAAGTAAAGGGTAAAGCTACTGCGTCTGCCGCCCCCGATTCTCCATTCAATGTTGCGCCTTCCTCAAAATTCATGGCGTCCGCCATAAAGGCTGTTAAACCAAAGTCATCTGCTGCTGAAGAGTCTGATGATGTGTGTAGATGGGGAAAAACGATTCGCTGGTTTTTTAGGGAATTGAAGAGACGAGTGTTTTGTCGAGACTCCTCAACCGAGCAAATTGTTCAACCTCACACAGATGCACTGCAAAGGGAGTGCTTAGATTCGAGAGATCAATCTGTAGGAGTCCGGCCTAAACCAAGTCAATGGCCGTTCCAGAGTCAATTCGGTCGCAAAGAGGGAGATGGGTTGATCTGTAGAAGGAAAGCTGAGAATTGTGTGGGATCAATGATGATCATGGATTGTGGATGTGTTGAAGGTTTCTGCAAGTTTTCTGTGAACTGATGAGTTCAAATAAGTTCCGGGAGATTGACGAATTCTTGAGAGTAATTGCTCGAGATATTCTGTATAGACGAATGTTCGAGTGTTCGAATGTTGTCCTCAGTCATGGATTCAGAGACTTATTTATATTGTCAGAATAACAAACACCTTGATCCCTGTAAGTGTGACGGTTCTTGAGTGAAAGAGTGGGAAAGTGGAAGATCGTGGTGAAACCAGTTACAGGTCGTGCAGAGACTTGGTTAACCATCCACCCACTACTTTTCTAACTCCCTCAACCGCTTGCACAACTTACTCACATTTCTCATCGTGGATGAATCCACGTGATGTAGGCCGCCAGACCAAAACCCTAATTGATATCCCCCCATGTGACGTGATTGATGTCTCACGAATCGTGGAGTCTGCAAGGCAGACGTGTATTTAGTTAGTCAGTTATTGACCGATTAGACAATGAGTCTAGGTTTTGTTGAATCGAGCATAATTGACAAATGCTCAGCGATTCATGAAATGTTAATATTGCTCGTATGAGAAAAATATTGTAAATTCGATAGTTGTTGAATATTGAGCTACGATCAATATGCGAATATTCGAGTTGCCCAATTCGGCGAGCTACTGAATATTGATAACTTACTGAATATTGATAGTCGGATCAATATTCGAGCAACTGAGCAAGTATTGCTCGATTCGACGAATTAGTGACAAATTACTGAATATTGATAGTTGGATCAATATTCGAGTAACTGAGCAAATATTGCTCAATTCGACGAATTACCGATAAATTACTGAATATTGACAGTTGGATCAATATTCGAGCAACTGAGCAAGTATTTCTCAATTCGAAGAATCACTGATAAATTACTGGATATTGATAGTTGGATCAATATTCGAGTAACTGAGCAAGTATTGCTCAATTGGACGAATTTTTTATTAGTGACGTGACCCAATAAAATATTAATTAAAATATTGGTAGACTACCGGATATTATGTAATTAATCTAGATGTTGACTGCTGGATCAACATAAATTTATTAGTGCTTGAACTTACTCAGAATGATGATTTTGTGGAGTGTTTTTTCAAAACCCTAATTTTTGATCAATTGTTCGTCAATTGATGAATTGTTGAAAATAAGTCATGAGTAAGAGAGAGACCGACCACATGGGATGATGGAGTCCCTGTGGCCCCCATGTGCTCGAATGAGCATGCACCGGGTCCTTAGTTGGTCAGTTGGTGAAAGAATGATGATTAAATGCCGGTTTCATCATTTATTGAAATAGTGCTCGTTTGAGCATTAGGTGATAAAACCAATTATGGAAAAGTGAGGGACCGACCAAGGGGGCATGACACCGGCCCTTGGTGGTCGTGGGACCAGCTGATGACCGTTTGAACAGACTCCAAGTTGGTTAGAAAGAGTTTGGGCCCAATATGAGCAATTGCACAAATTAGGTCAAAATTATGAAAACGTGTGGGACCGGTTTGTTGCAAGCCTTAGGGCCGGCCTTGTCCGGTCAAGTAAGCATGCCCGTATCACCACAATGTCTGTGTCTCAGTCCTGAGAGTTTCGACATTTTCTGATGTGCGCTTGAGCAATATTTTGAATTTTCAGAAGAGACTGATATTCTTGATTTTGCTCGAATGAACGAGTAGAACTTTGCTCGTTTGATCAAAATTTGGAAAATATCAAAATAATAATATTTTATTATTTGACGTGAGTAGCCTAGTCGGTCGTGTGACCATTTTGACTATTTGGCCTTTTCGTGGTTTGAGCAATATTTGAGAAAATATGAAGAAACCATGATTTTGTTGAAACAGAGGAGTTTCATGAAATTATGGAAATAATAATAATAAAATAAGGGTTTGGAAAGTGTGGGACCGTCCACGACCAAGGCATGGCCGGCCGGCTAGGAACCCGGTCCCGTGATGCTTTCCCTAATTTTATATTATTTTTCATGATTCGGAGGAAATTCCATGAAACCAAGGAGTTTTATTGAAACCATGAAATTTCCATGAGATAAGGAAAATAATAATAATAATAATAAAATAAGGGTTTGGAAAGTGTGGGACCGGCCACGACCAAGGCATGGCCAGCCGGCTAAGAGCCCGGTCCCGTGACACTTTCCCTAATTTTATATTATTTTTCATGATTCCGTGAAAATATGGAGAAACCATGAGTTTTTCTCAAACAAGGAAAACTGCTAGAATAAAGGAGTTTTTAATGAGTTCATGAAAATAATAGAATAATTAAAATAAAGGGAAAATGGCGTGGGGGACCGGCCACGGCGGCACAGGCGCCACTTTATTATTTTAATAATATTTTCTCTCTCCCATTCTGTGTAGGATTCCTCATTTGTCCATATTTTTGAATGCTCGTTCATGCATTTGGGTGCTTGTTCGTGCATCATGGTTGAGTACACTTGCACAATTTTATGGGGATTACTCAGTGATAGTCCAGATGCCCGATTGTTGAGTATTTATTACTAACTTATGAAATTCAGTGGAGAATGATTCATGAAACTGAGTAATAAAAGTGAGTAGTTTTTTATTATCAATCCATAGGATCATCCGTGGATTCGACCATGAATTCGGAATAATAAAACGAGTATTACCATTCCATGGGATCGTGGATTCGACCATAAAATTGGAGTAATGAAAGTAGTTATTACCATCCCATGAGATCAGTCGTGGATTTGATCATGGAATCAGAGTAATCAAAATAGTTATTACCATCCCATGAGATCAGCCGTGGATTCGATCATGGAATCGGAGTAATGAAATTAGTATTACCATCCCATGAGATCAGCCGTGGATTCGATCATGGAATCGGAGTAATGAGATTATCTGTTACCATTCCATGAGATCAGTCATGGATTCGATCATGAAATCAGAGTAATGAGATAAAATAGATTATCTTCTAGGAATTCAGTAGTGAATGTCACGGTAGAATTAATCTATTGCAGAAGGGATATTAGCCAGTTAAAGCGTCATACCCATTCTGAAAGGTGCATAGTCAGGAAACAGCGAGTGTTTCTGAAGTCCTGAAGGCGTTATTGCTCTCAATCTTACGGAGAACCGCCTGGATCTATACACGGTCTCTCTACATAGTCAGGGAACAGTGAATGTCACCGACGTCCTGAAGGCGTTGTTGCTCTCAATTTTACGGAGAACCGCCCAATCGTTCTTCTATGTAAAGGTGGGTCCCCCTATGTAGTCAGGGAACAACGAGTCACCGACGTCCTAAAGGCGATGTTGCTCTCAATCTTACGGAGAACCGCCCAATTACGTTATTCTACATAGAGGTCATGATGAAATGCGAGGTATCGAACGCTCATCTAGTGGAGGCTTTTCGAGAAACATATTCATCATCGCTCATAAAATATGAATCATCACATGCCTGAAAGCCGTGTCAGAAACATGCAATATCATGATTTTACGGTTTTGACCTTTGTTGAAAATCCACCATCTACATTAAGTCCCCTGCTTAGTGAGGGACAATCATGTTTCGCAGTAAGCATTAAATGGTGATTTTCAATCGACGAGATCAGTGATTGAACTCAGTTGTACAAAGGTATTTTCAGAATTCCCGATTTGCTCCAATGGTGTCATGTACGAGCAAATATTCAGGTGAAGACCCTGATAGTATGATAGAGTGTCATCTCGTGAACACGGAGAGATGAGGCACTGCTGATTTGGTCGGTTAAAAATCCGGTTTTGGTCGGTTTAGCATTCGCGGGCCCAAACCCAAAAAGGAAACCCATGTTTTATTAGGTTTTGGAAATAAAATTGATATAAAAGGGAAGAACCCTAAAAGAATTTTTTTTAGTGATTGACCGACCGTTCTTCATCACCTTCTCACGTCCAAGCAGAGCAACGAAGGAGAAAAAATTTTCACGCCGAAAATCAATCGACGACGTCGTCCACCGTCCGGCCAGCTTCCCGCCGGTACCGACCAGGTACGTCCGGTATTTTTTTTTTTTGCTGTGAGTTCATGAGTTCTCCATGGATTGTTCAAAACAAAATTTTATATGTAGGTATGAGCATGCGTAGATTTTATGAAATTTGTTGTTTTTGAAAATACGTATGCCCGTCCCTTCGATAGTCTAAGAAACAAGTAATAATCCTTAATATGAAAGAGATACATATATTATTGAATAGACATGGCCTAGTTGCAGTAGAGAAAATTTTGTTTATGAGGTTTCATGAAAATCCAAATTTGTTTTCAAAGCATGAACTTTCGCAAATACTTTTAGAATTGTAGGTTCGTTCGTAGTAAAAGTAATAAGTAATGATCCTTAGAGTTAAAGGAATTTTGAAAATTTTATTTGGAATATATAGACTCTTGCGAAAATATAAAAGACTCTCGTTTCGTAGATGAATGCTCGTTTGAGCAAAAGAGTTTTTTTCTTTATATATATATATATATATATATATAAAATTTACGTGAGTTATCAGCTCACGAAAAAAAAATATTTAAAAAAATTACGCGACTTATTCACGTTTTTTTTAAGAAAACAAAATCAAATTTTTTATTTATGAAAAATTGTTGAAAGCAAACAATATTTTTATGAGTTCGTAGTGCATATATCGGTTTGGTGATTTTATAGTGTAGTACTCAGTAAACATTCACATGGAAGGTTATATGAATCATTCATGATTTTATGAAAAGTCGGGTGTTTGACTTTTAATTTTTGCTCATATTTGCAGGCTTGAAGGAACGAGCAGGTTTTCAGAGTTTTACGTTGTTATCACTAAGTTCGTGAAACGTAAATAATATGTAAGAGTTGAGGAGTACCATTTTTTAGACGTTGATGTGAGCATCATAATTATTTCGTTTCTTTTAATTCCATTGTGTTGATGAAATTCGTGTATGGATGTCACAACAACTTTGCAAAGATGACTCAGTCCCGTGGTAGTACTTCTGAAGACGATGTTTCTTCTAGAGAGGATGTTTCTACAGACGTGTCTTCCAGAGATGACGATTCTGGGACTTCCCAGGGGAAAGAGGAAATTCCCAAAACTAAGAAAATTCTAAATACTGAAGACAAATTCTTCGTGTATGTGTATAGGCCTGAAAAGCGTCCCTTGGGTTCCTCATTTCGGATGCTTATAAATCCCAGGAGCACTAATCATAACAAGTTGGTATCTCCTTCAGCAATAAGTCGGTTCTGTTTGCAAGGGAGGCATTATTTGGCTTCACATGTGGAACTCAAACTTTTCCGGAAGCCTCTGACACATTTCTCTGGATGGGAAAGACATATGTTGGGTCATAGTCGTGTAAGGACTTTGCTGGATCGTGCACAAGTGACACGAGCTATTCAAGCTATTGGAGATTTAATCATTAATCATGATATACCAGGTATTGTGGCTCTGCTTGCTCGTTGGTGCATTCCTACTCATACTTTCATATGCAGGTGGGGAGAATTCACCGTTACTTTAGAGGATGTAGTTGCTTTGTTGCATCTTCCAGTCACTGGGAATTTCCCTGAAGATCTCTCAGCAGAGGAGAATATGATATCTGACGCATTGGAAGCTAAAATGCATGAATTCAACGAGTCGCCCAAAATTTGCTATGCTCAATGGTTGAAATACTGGTGGCCAAGAGATGGAGTTCCTGAAGATGAACCTGTTGATGGTACCTTAACCATTGATGCTTTCTTGTGTTTGTGGCTCTCTAGAGACATTCATGAAGACAGTGGACATTTGTTGAAACCATTTGTTATTCCTTTCGCCATAAAGATGGCTAAAGGTGAGAAACTTCTCATTGGTAGTCTATTTTTGGGTTCATTGTTTGCCAATTTAGACTCCTTAGTTATAGACTCCAATGTTTCCAACGGCTTCATGAAAGTCGAAACATATGCTAATACTATGTTCCTCCAAGCTTTGATGTGGGAGAACCTTGAGAGTTATGCTCCAATTCCTCGTAGCGTCTTGAAAGGACCCAATGTTGATACTCGTCATGCTTTCCTCGAGAAAAATAATGTCAGGATTATGCGTTGGTCTACAAAGCATCCACAGTATAAGATACGCCTCAGTGATATTTTAGACATCGAGTCCGAGTTCAACTTTCGCCCCTGGGTGTCGGTTCCTCCTCTTTTCTCACAATTGATCACTTTCAATACTGCTGAAGAAAATGTCATGTTGAAGACTGGTGTCGGCTTGAGTGATGAAGATAAATCTTTTATATTGAGTTGCACTCCTGGTTACTTAGTATCAGTAATGCACGGAAAATTCCAGGTAGAAGAATACAACATTGATAGAGCATCTCGAAAAATGGGTGTCGATCAGTGTATTCCAGGTCATCGAATGAACAAGCCATCAGTTGAGCATCTGAAGGCTCACTTGGATTGCACCCATGTGAAAGGAAATGACTATTTATTCCCATGTTTTGACCGGGCTACCTACGTAACTCCGGGTTACATAGACTTCTGGCGTCAACAACTTAAGCGTTTGTATAAGTTTGCAATTGATGTTAAGTCTCCAGCACGAGAGTTTCCCTCCCCTGGTACGATTGTTGATCGAACAATGTTGAAATATCTTTCCCATGGCGACAAAAGGAAGACGCCTCCAGAATGTGTACAGGTAAGTATTTCCCTCATGATTTCGACAAAAGCATGATAATCACGCCTTAATTATTTATTGATTTTGTGATATGATGGTCGTGTTGTGGGATCTAGAATCCATGTAGACTTCTCAGACCTTCAAGAAAGTCCCCATGGCGGAGAAGGCAGGAGCAAAACATCTTATAGGATGATACCGAATAATGTGCAGTCCCCAACCGCTTCTTTGGTGAGTTATTAGCACTTCCTTTATAGTTGTGATCTTCTTGTCCATGTAATTAGGATCTCGAAAGAATATTTTCAATTTGTTTCAGAATTTTTCTCCATCGGTTATTGACGGTCTTCATCTTTCCTCTATACGAACAATCCAGGAATCCAGCATCGATGGAGAGGTCGATGTGAGTATCCTTTTGTATAAGTGTTTATGGCATTTCCTTGAATGAAGTAATTATGATTGTTGTTGATGCATCCAGGAGGAGGTTTTTATGGAGAGACAACATGACCAGGTTACTCATTTGTCTTCGAATAGTGGCGAGAAAGAGAATTCTCAAGGATTGGGACCAAATGGAGGTAATGGTGTTCCCAATGTTGATGCCGACCATATCAACCATTCAAATGACTTGGAAATCCCTCAAGTAAGTACTCACCTCATATTTTCTTCATGGAAGCATAATATTACTGATTTGAGATTGAATGAATGAGACTCCTCATGAATGAATGAAGAAACTTTAGTGAAATACATCGCCAGAAAATTCAGAACTCAGCTTTTTAGAAAAAAACGCCATAAAATCTTCATACGATGTCAGATTTTCGCAATCTACCCATGTATCCTTATGCCCAGGAAATTTCCAAGCTTTATCAAAGAATATTTTTAAGTTTTGAGCACGTTTAGGGGCCGGAATTAGAGAAACAGTAAACTTCCATGAGACTTTCAGGAATTTTTCAGCTGGCATGTAGTCCAATGTTTTGGCTACAACTCCTTACTCGTTTATCCCGAATGCTATGAAATTTTGATATGTTATAGAAACAGCCATACAAAGAGAACGATATATGACTAAAGCTTATATTCCTTACCAATTGCTCCCAGTTCGTCATCTTACACAGGGAGGTATAAAATCTCTTCAGTTGGGCTTATTGAAAAACGTGTTTCATGACTTCCACACCATTTTCTCATGTCTTGGATGCATACTAAAGAACTTAGATAGTGTTAGTTCACTTACATGCTGGATTTTATGATTTCCTTTGGTTTCCATGCTCGAATCACTCTAATCTCATGTAATCTTTGTATTAGGTACCAAATACCGAAGTTGAGAATAACAGAGCAAATGACGATTCGAACCGTGTGGTGAATCAAGTTGATGATGTTACGATCTATGAACCTCAACTCCATGAGAATATTGCTACTGAAGTTGTCGAGGAAACTGAGACTCCAGTTGTTATCACTCCGACGGAAGAAGCCGAACCAAGAGCAGAAGAGACTGTGCCAGAAGAAGCTATTACCATGACTATGGAAGTTGCTCTGGTAATTGAGAATCGCATAGTGATACACGAATATCCTAATGCAGGGATTGTTTGTGAGCCTCCATTTGGTGTTTTACTCCCATATCACGTATCTGTCGGCGGATTCAGCGTTCCCATTGGGTATGCCAATATGTATGAGAAGTTATGGAAGATGTATGGCCATATTGCCGTTACAAGAGACCCTGAACGTAGCTACTTCTTGACAATGCAATTAGGAAACATATTACGTGTCATGGATGATATTCGTACCAGAGCCAGAAGTACTGTCACTCGAGATGTACTCTTTGATTGGGAGTACAACTTGGAGAAGTCTGAAGAACTTGGTTTTAACTTGAAGTGGCTTCGTCAGAAGGTCAACACCATCAAGGATGCAGTAGTGAAGAATATACCCTTTAACAGTGATGCCGTGGTGGAGAAAATGGCCAAGATTGCTGAATTGAATGAAAATCTGGAGTTGGAGAAAGCGGCTTTGCAAGTCTTGGAGAATGCTGAGAAGCAGAAATCCTACTTTGATGGCTTTCTTTAGTTTTCTTTCCATAATCTCTTGAACCTTGAACTTCTGAGAGATTTGAGGTTTTATTTTGGTTTTGAATTTTTGATTGGTTTTGAATTAGTGAGTGACCGAGGATTTTCTCTTGGATTTTGGATTTTATATAAATTTTTTTTAAAATAAAAGAACTTTTGATAAATTGCTGAATTCAAATACTGGATGCAAGTATTGCAAATGTTTTACAGGAATTGAAAATACAGGTAAAATAAAACCCTAAGATGCAAATGTTAAATGTCTTGAGACACTAGTACACAGAGACCCTTTTGCCACGCAAAATTGGCGTGTCCATTGGGGTTTTGCCACGCCACTTCGGTTTGAACTAGGCGTGACTTATGCTTGCGTGGTTTTAGGTAACATGGCGTGGTTTTAGGTAGCTTATAGACACGCCAGAGCCATATAGGCGTTGCTATATAGGGTCCCAAAAACTTAAGTACTGGTACTCTATAGACACACGATTTATTGTTTTGGCGTGGCTATTTGGTTCACTATAGACACGAAAATTTCTTTTGGCGTGGCTATTTGATTCACTATAGACACGCAAACTGCTTTTTGGCGTGGCTATTTGGTTCACTTTAGACACATAAATTGCTTGTTGGCGTGGCTATTTGGTTCATTTTAGACACGCAAATTGCTTTTGGCGTGGCTATTTGATTCACTATAAACACGCAAATTGCGTTTTGGCGTGCCAATTTGGTTCACTTTAGACACGCAAATTTCTTTTTGGCGTAGCCATTGGTTATCCGATAGACACGCCATATAGGTTTAACGTGGTTATATGTTATGTTTTAGCCACGCCAATTTCACTTACTTTCATCCACGTGGCTGCATTAGGAACCGTTGAATACCATCCACATGTAATGTTGTGAACCGTTCATTGGATATCCTATAGACACACCCCATAGAGCGTGGATATATGTGATATTTAGCACGCCAATTTCCAATTACCTTGGTTCACGTAGCCGTATTACGAATCGTTGGATCTCATTTAAGATGATGCAATATTGACCGTTAAATTATATGCATCCTTCACCGTCCACATGTAATGTTGTGAGCCGTTGATTGGATATCCTATAGACACGCCCCATATAGCGTGTCCATATGTGCTATTTAGCCACGCCAATTTACAATTACCTTGATCCACGTGGCCGTATTAGGAATCGTTGGATCTCATTTAAGATGATGCAATATTGACCATTCAATTATATGCATCCTTCACCATCCACATGTAACGTTGTGAGTTGTTCACTGATTTCCTATAGACACGCCCCAAAGAGCGTGGATATATGTGATATTTAGCCACGCCAATTTACAATTACCTTGATCCACGTGGACGTATTAGGAATTGTTGGATCTCATTTTAGATGATGCAATATTGACCGTTAAATTATATGCATCCTACGCCGTCCACATGTAACGTTGTGAGCCGTTCATTGAAGAACCTATAGACACGCTACCACGCCAATTTACAATAACCTTCATCCACGTGGCTGTATTAGGTACCATTGGATCTCGTTTAAGATGATGCAAAATTGACCGCTCAGATGTAACGTTGACCGTCCACATGTAACGTTGGGAGCCGTTCATCGGAGAACCTATAGACACGCCATATAGCGTGGAATTATATGATATTTAGCCACGCCAATTTATATCTGTTTAATGTGTCTTCATGTTATGATTAGACACGCCAATTAATCTCGAAGCGTGTATATTACGCGTGTGACGCCTCTAAGCCGTTCAGATATGACGCATCTAAACCATCCACCTGGCACTATCCAAATTCTCTTATATACTTTATAAATTGTGGTTAAATCTGAAATTCATATATGCCAAAAATTCATATTATTATTAATAACACAGTAAAATATGTTGAGCTTTGGTCTAACAATTTGCAAAAAAAAATATTAAATAGCATTTATCCAAAAATCATCAGTTTTTCTTCAACTTTTTTGATGGTGGTGTCTCTGCATGCAATGGATCAGGTTGTGACATTCTCGATGCGCCAAACCTTGTCTTCCTCTGTTGCCCATCTGAAAGTTGGTATGCCTTTTGAACAGTTGGTGCATATAACCTTCTTTGCGCCTTTTTAGTCTTCTGAGAAAGCTTTTCAGAGTCTGCATGCATGACTCGACTGCTAGGTGCTCCTCATTCAGTTTATCACTGTCCAATTTCTTCTCAAAATCTAAAACTGGTTCTGGTTGCTTATGAGGTTTTCCATGTTGTGGAGTTTCCTGCAGCAAGAGATTAAATGTATTATATATATATATATATATATATATTCTAAATCCAAGGCGAATTCGTCTGTCATGTGAATTCTCAACAAGAGACATACAAAAGTCATTTTTCCAACAATGTAATAAAGCCAACTTCACTGAAGGCCGCGACATTTTTCACAGCTGACGCCCATAATAAAATCCGTAACCAAATATCAATTTTCAAATTTACATTGGCATTCATGTTCCATTTAGGTGTTAATATATTTCTATCTCGTACTTATTCTTTAATCAAACTGAATACACGATTTATGTAAAAGTATTTATATACTTGATTAACAAAGCAAAAGAGCTAAGAAACTAACCTTGTCATCAGAGATGAAACAGTTATCTTTCGGCCATGCCACAAAACCATCTTTAGCTTCCCCTAATAACTTAAACTTACCACTTGGTTCGGTTAACACGAAAGATGGAACTATAACCTCCTGAATATTGACAGCATAACAGTTACTAGGAAGATCTTGTCCATGTATTTTCTGGTTAGGCACCATAGGTAAAATACTGCCTCTAGCAACGACGTTTCCCCTAGATACATTCCAAAAGTCGTATTTTGATTTCTGCGGAGATACGACATATGAACATCATATAAAAAGAAGATGCTAGAATTAGCAATATAGATTTGCGAAGGAAAAAAAATCAAAAAAAACATACTCCATTAGATGTCTTATCCAGATGTTTTGTCGTAGATGTGCACGACTTCTCTAGAGATATTGAAGGATTTGGTTGGGAATTACTGGTAGAGTTCTGCACAAGATTAGGAGACTGCTTCTTAGATCCATCAGAAGGGTTGCTACGTGAAGGAGACTTCCGCAGATAAGTAGTTGGTTGTGAATTACTGGTAGGGTTCTGCATAAGATTAAAAGAGTTATTAGTTACTTTTGAAAGTTACACATGTTTCTATTTTTCTAGGTTCTCTAATTTACACTTGGATCGGTGATGCATATAATTGATAGACTGGTTTATGTATATTCGTTTTACAAATCAAACAAGCCAAGCAACTAACCTTCTTAGCAGGCTCGGTAAACTGAACACCATACTTTGGCCAAGGAATCGCTTTTCCAAAAGTTTTCCCTAATGTTTCCATACCAGCAAATCGTACGGGTAGACAGAAATTCGGTTTTATCACTTCATAAATCAGGATTTTGTGGCAATCAACCTCCAACCCATCCTTTCCATGTAATTTTTGTTTTCCAGTTAACAGAAAAGATCTACCTCTAGCATGGACGTTTGCCTTAGACAACTCGTCAAAAAGGTTGCACCTTCTACCCCGGAAATATATGGCATATGAACATCTTCAAGCGAAAACTTCAAAACAAATTGAGATTTAATATGCATGTAAAAATAAAATAGATACCGGAGAAACTGCTTTAGTTGTCGTGATCTCAGATTGGATCCGACTAGGTGGATCTTTTGATGTCACATCCAGAGTATGTTTCCCCAAATTTTGTTGACTTACCTGCAGCAGTAGAGTAATATTCCATATTCGGGTGACAAATATGCCAAATTCCACCGTGAATGCGAAGACACGGATGAATAGGTAACAAATATACAAGGTTCTCCAAAATACACCCTAGCATCCGTGATTCATATAGTAGTTGATAGCATATTTCAGACTCATATGGTCTTAAGATCATGTAACTGGTTTAAAACACATACCTTCGGAAATTTTTCAGATATTGCGATACGAGATTGGCTTCCGTTGAGTAGATCCTATGATTTCACAGCCTCAGAATGTTTTGGTTGACTTACCTACATCATAAAATTGAAATGAAAGTTGTACCTTGTTTTTGCAGTGAACCCATTTAAGCAAAATGCACAACTGACTCACAATCAAATAGCTAACCACATATCTCGTTCTATAAGGTTCTCTAAAATATACACTAACGTATGTGATTCATATAGATGATAACATATTCGTCTCTTATATCAAACAAGATATATATATAAAACTGGTTTGCGTAAAAACATATCCAATGAGTTAATAAAGCAAACAAGCATAGAAACCAACCTTTTGATCCAAGATGGTTTGATTTGATGGCCAACAAATTTCAGCATCACCAACATCTTTTAAAGTTTTTATCCCAGAAGATGTTCCAAAGGGTAATTTGATGGTTTCATTTAGTACTTCACTAACCATGACGCTATAACATGTAACCTCACCCGCCATTCCTGATTTCATTTTATAAGATACCTTCTTTGAAGAGTAAGCTCTACCAATGGCAACAATGTTGTTCTTTTCTCCAAACCAAAGTTTGCATCCTGTTCCCTGCAGAAACACAAAGGCGCATGAGAGATAGTAAATGGAAGATTCAAAATTTAAACGCGTTGGAAAACCATACATCAATGGTAACTTTTTCAGATGTCACATTCTGAGATTCCCCAGTGGATGAAGGAGACGAAGACTTCTTTTTTGATACTAAAGACGGCTGGGATTCAGTAGAAACGGTCTGCGTTTTAGTACAAGGAGAGACTCGCTTCGCGGACCCTTTGGTGCTTTCAGATGACTTATGCGGACCGGATTTCCCATGTTTTTTTTGAAGTTGCTTAACTGATTCTGGACCTATGTTATTCTTAGATCGATTGGAGGCGTTGATAGGTCCTGCATCCTGTGACTGTAGTTGAACACATTGTTTGAAAAAATCAGATACTGTCTGCCATTTTTTTCAAAAAATTACACAATCTAATCAAAACTCGGTTCACTTATCTCTCCTCCAGACTTGCTGATATTGTTGCCCACAATTTTCGTAATGTCGACTCCTTGAGATAACAAGTTATCTGTCAATCTCTGATACGCATTTTTAGTAGACTCTAATTCTTTCTCCTTAGCTTTCAGCTTTTCACGCAGTTCATCGTTCTCTTTCGAGTGTCTTGGTTTTCTTCCATTTGGAAAGTAAAGGGTTGCCGTCACTCCAAAGCCACCCCCTTGACACGTCCACCCTTATCCGGGCCGATCGCAACTGTTAGGGCATCCTCGTTATGACCAAACGTTAGAGTTCCCTCTCGAATCATCTTCCGCTTCTCTTCTTGTTCAAATAATGTGTTAAATTCTGATTTAAACCTTGCGCAATTACTGTGCACTTACTTTTGTTAAAAACATGAGGACTGTAAAGTTTCTGTTGTCTCACAACTTCAGATGTCTTCTTCCTGAAAAACTCGTCTGGAACAATTCCGTCTTTTTTTTCGCGTGCTCTTGCCCACATGAAGCACCGATCTTCAAGATCTTCTTCGGCAACATTTCCGCTTTGGACCTAGTAGTTACCAGAAACAAGTAAGGATTTACATCCGCACAGATATTAACTGTGTAAAACAGAAAACCTATTCCAAAGCGTCTAATGTGACAAAATTACAGATTGGTGTAAGAGGACACATCCCTATACCGTTTTAAGTTTCTGCATATATGAGACACGCAACACGACATACAAAACAAAAGTATCTGATATGGCCGGTTTTACTGTGCATTGTATAATAAATAAGACAACAGACTTACTAATTTTAGTTTTAATCCCGAGTATCCTCCTCGTCCCGTCCGATGTGGGAACTTGGATTGTGATATTGCCTTTTTTCCCCTCTCCGAATTTTTCTTGCAGAGGAAATAAAAATAATTTCAGTAGTATGCTGGGATAGACAATAAGAACGAAACACAAAATCAGAAAAAGCAATGTGTATTCCATACCTTAATATAGCCGATTTTAGTACATGATTAAGATAATTATCACAGTTCTCTTGGTCCATTACCGTTTCATACTTTTTGGGGAAAGTTCTTAGTTTGTCCGGCATTTCCAGGAAGGGTTTTACATGATTGTTGTACAATTTCCTTCTGAAGTCCCGCAGCTGAACAGGTAGATGCTTCATGACCACTCGCTTCAGCTCATGGGGCACCTAATAATGAAGCTGCAATAACATCTAATGTATGTTAATCACAGACTCACAGTTAGACAACAAAAACGACGAATTGGTAACCGCATATGCATACCAGAATTTTCTCCCACATATTTTATTTTGTTGTTGAAGGGACTTCCTTCCAACATAAATGTTTTATGCCAACCATATCACGGACCAAATAGCTTAGGTAACTACTGAATTCAATTATATGGTTACCAATAGGCCGAAACATTTTGTCAAATTCAATATCCCTTCTTTTGGCATCTTTTATCTAGAAATCTCTATGCAGCTTCAACATTCTTGTCATTCCCCTCTCTTTTATGATCACTTCTGTAGAGTCTTCTTGTTGTGGCTGCTTTTCTGCTTCTGGAGCATTTTCCAATTCTTTTTCTTCTAACACCTCCAAATCACCATTTTCAGAATCTTCTGACTCTGGAAATAACCGAGGCAACATATGAAACCATGTGATGTTTAAGTAGAAACAAGTAAGTACAAGGTTTCTCACATTACCTGTTAAGTCTTCAAATGTAGCAGTGTGGAGACTCCAGTTGTTATCACTCCGACGGAAGAAGCCGAACCAAGAGCAGAAGAGACTGTGCCAGAAGAAGCTATTACCATGACTATGGAAGTTGCTCTGGTAATTGAGAATCGCATAGTGATACACGAATATCCTAATGCAGGGATTGTTTGTGAGCCTCCATTTGGTGTTTTACTCCCATATCACGTATCTGTCGGCGGATTCAGCGTTCCCATTGGGTATGCCAATATGTATGAGAAGTTATGGAAGATGTATGGCCATATTGCCGTTACAAGAGACCCTGAACGTAGCTACTTCTTGACAATGCAATTAGGAAACATATTACGTGTCATGGATGATATTCGTACCAGAGCCAGAAGTACTGTCACTCGAGATGTACTCTTTGATTGGGAGTACAACTTGGAGAAGTCTGAAGAACTTGGTTTTAACTTGAAGTGGCTTCGTCAGAAGGTCAACACCATCAAGGATGCAGTAGTGAAGAATATACCCTTTAACAGTGATGCCGTGGTGGAGAAAATGGCCAAGATTGCTGAATTGAATGAAAATCTGGAGTTGGAGAAAGCGGCTTTGCAAGTCTTGGAGAATGCTGAGAAGCAGAAATCCTACTTTGATGGCTTTCTTTAGTTTTCTTTCCATAATCTCTTGAACCTTGAACTTCTGAGAGATTTGAGGTTTTATTTTGGTTTTGAATTTTTGATTGGTTTTGAATTAGTGAGTGACCGAGGATTTTCTCTTGGATTTTGGATTTATATAAATTTTTTTAAAATAAAAGAACTTTTGATAAATTGCTGAATTCAAATAACTGGATGCAAGTATTGCAAATGTTTTACAGGAATTGAAAATACAGGTAAAATAAAACCCTAAGATGCAAATGTTAAATGTCTTGAGACACTAGTACACAGAGACCCTTTTGCCACGCAAAATTGGCGTGTCCATTGGGGTTTTGCCATGCCACTTCGGTTTGAACTAGGCGTGACTTATGCTTGCGTGGTTTTAGGTAACATGGCGTGGTTTTAGGTAGCTTATAGACACGCCAGAGCCATATAGGCGTTGCTATATAGGGTCCCAAAAACTTAAGTACTGGTACTCTATAGACACACGATTTATTGTTTTGGCGTGGCTATTTGGTTCACTATAGACACGAAAATTTCTTTTGGCGTGGCTATTTGATTCACTATAGACACGCAAATTGCTTTTTGGCGTGGCTATTTGGTTCACTTTAGACACAAATTGCTTGTTGGCGTGGCTATTTGGTTCACTTTAGACACGCAAATTGCTTTTGGCGTGGCTATTTGATTCACTATAGACACGCAAATTGCGTTTTGGCGTGCCTATTTGGTTCACTTTAGACACGCAAATTGCTTTTTGGCGTAGCCATTGGTTATCCGATAGACACGCCATATAGGTTTAACGTGGTTATATGTTATGTTTTAGCCACGCCAATTTCACTTACTTTCATCCACGTGGCTGCATTAGGAACCGTTGAATACCATCCACATGTAACGTTGTGAACCGTTCATTGGATATCCTATAGACACACCCCATAGAGCGTGGCTATATGTGATATTTAGCCACGCCAATTTCCAATTACCTTGGTCCACGTAGCCGTATTACGAATCGTTGGATCTCATTTAAGATGATGCAATATTGACCGTTAAATTATATGCATCCTTCACCGTCCACATGTAATGTTGTGAGCCGTTGATTGGATATCCTATAGACACGCCCCATATAGCGTGGCTATATGTGCTATTTAGCCACGCCAATTTACAATTACCTTGATCCACGTGGCCGTATTAGGAATCGTTGGATCTCATTTAAGATGATGCAATATTGACCGTTCAATTATATGCATCCTTCACCGTCCACATGTAACGTTGTGAGCCGTTCACTGATTTCCTATAGACACGCCCCAAAGAGCGTGGCTATATGTGATATTTAGCCACGCCAATTTACAATTACCTTGATCCACGTGGCCGTATTAGGAATCGTTGGATCTCATTTTAGATGATGCAATATTGACCGTTAAATTATATGCATCCTACGCCGTCCACATGTAACGTTGTGAGCCGTTCATTGAAGAACCTATTGGCATGTGTGCCACGCCAATTTACAATTACCTTCATCCACGTGGCTGTATTAGGTACCATTGGATCTCGTTTAAGATGATGCAAATTGACCGTTCAGATGTAACGTTGACCGTCCACATGTAACGTTGGGAGCCGTTCATCGGAGAACCTATAGACACGCCATATAGCGTGGCTTTATATGATATTTAGCCACGCCAATTTATATCTGCTTAATGTGTCTTATGTTATTTACACGCCAATTAATCTCGAAGCGTGTATATTACGCGTGTGACGCCTCTAAGCCGTTCAGATATGGCGCATCTAAACCATCCACCTGGCACTATCCAAATTCTCTTATATACTTTATAAATTGTGGTTAAATCTGAAATTCATATATGCCAAAAATTCATATTATTATTAATACAGTAAAAAATGTTGAGCTTTGGTCTAACAGTTTGCAAAAAAAATATTAAAGAGCATTTATCCAAAAATCATCAGTTTTTCTTCAACTTTTTTGATGGTGGTGTCTCTGCATGCAATGGATCAGGTTGTGACATTCTCGACGCCAAACCTTGTCTTCCTCTGTTGCCCATCTGAAAGTTGGTATGCCTTCTGCACAGTTGGTGCATATAACCTTCTTGCGCCTTTTTAGTCTTCTGAGAAATCTTTTCAGAGGCTGCATGCATGGATTGACTGCTAGGTGCTCCTCATTCAGTTTTTCACTGTCCAATTTCTTCTCAAATCTAAAACTGGTTCTGGTTGCTCATGAGGTTTTCCATGTGTGGAGTTTCCTGCAGCAAGAGATTAAATGTATATATATATATATATATATTCTAAATCCAAGGCGAATTCGTCTGTCATGTGAATTCTCAACAAGAGACAGACAAAAGTCATTTTTCCAACAATGTAATAAAGCCAACTTCACTGAAGGCCGCGACATTTTTCACAGCTGACGCCCATAATAAAATCCGTAACCAAATATCAATTTTCAAATTTACACTGGCATTCATGTTCCATTTAGGTGTTAATATATTTCTATCTCGTACTTATTCTTTAATCAAACTGAATACACGATTTATGTAAAACTATTTATATACTTGATTAACAAAGCAAAAGAGCTAAGAAACTAACCTTGTCATCAGAGATGGAACAGTTATCTTTCGGCCATGCCACAAAACCATCTTTAGCTTCCCCTAATAACTTAAACTCACCACTTGGTTCGGTTAACACGAACGATGGAACTATAACCTCCTGAATATTGACAGCATAACAGTTACTAGGAAGATCTTGTCCATGTATTTTCTGGTTAGGCACCATAGGTAAAATACTGCCTCTAGCAACGACGTTTCCCCTAGATCCATTCCAAAAGTCGTATTTTGCTTTCTGCGGAGATACGCATATGAACATCATATAAAAAGAAGATGCTAGAATTAGCAATATAGATTTACGAAGAAAAAAAATCAAAAAAAAACATACTCCATTAGATGTCTTATCCAGATGTTTGTCGTAGATGTGCACGACTTCTCTAGAGATATTGAAGGATTTGGTTGGGAATTACTGGTAGAGTTCTGCATAAGATTAGAGACTGCTTCTTAGATCCATCAGAAGGGTTGCTACGTGAAGGAGACTTCCGCAGAGAAGTAGTTGGTTGTGAATTACTGGTAGGGTTCTGCATAAGATTAAAAGAGTTATTAGTTACTTTTGAAAGTTACACATGTTTCTATTTTTCTAGGTTCTCTAATTTACACTTGGATCGGTGATTCATATAATTGATAGACTGGTTTATGTATATTCGACTTACAAATCAAACAAGCCAAGCAACTAACCTTCTTAGCAGGCTCGGTAAACTGAACACCATACTTTGGCCAAGGAATCGCTTTTCCAAAAGTTTCCCTAATGTTTCCATACCAGCAAATCGTACGGGTAGACAGAAATTCGGTTTTATTACTTCATCAATCAGGATTTTGTGGCAATCAACCTCCAACCCATCCTTTCCATGTAATTGTTGTTTTCCTGTTAACAGAAAAGCTACCTCTAGCAAGGACGTTTGCCTTAGAACTCGTCAAAAAGGTTGCACCTTCTACCCCGGAAATATATGGCATATGAACATCTTCAAGCGAAAACTTCAAAACAAATTGAGATTTAAAATGCATGTAAAAATAAAACAGATACCGGAGAAACTGCTTTAGTTGTCGTGATCTCAGATTGGCTCCGACTAGGTGGATCTTTTGATGTCACATCCAGAGTATGTTTCCCCGAATTTTGTTGACTTACCTGCAGCAGTAGAGTAATATTCCATATTCGGGTGACAAATATGCCAAATTCCACCGTGAATGCGAAGACACGGATGAATAGGTAACAAATATACAAGGTTCTCCAAAATACACCCTAGCATCCGTGATTCATATAGTAGTTGATAGCATATTTCAGACTCATATGGTCTTAAGATCATGTAACTGGTTTAAAACACATACCTTCGGAACTTTTTCAGATATTGCGATACGAGATTGGCTTCCGTTGAGTAGATCCGGTGATTTCACAGCCTCAGAATGTTTTGGTTGACTTACCTGCATCAGAAAATTGAAATGAAAGTTGTACCTTGTTTTTGCAGTGAAACCATTTAAGCAAAATGCACAACTGACTCACAATCAAATAGCTAACCACATATCTCGTTCTATAAGGTTCTCTAAAATATACACTAACGTCCGTGATTCATATAGTGATAACATATTCGTCTCTTATATCAAACAAGATATATATATAAAACTGGTTTGTTAAAAACATATCCAATGAGTTAATAAAGCAAACAAGCATAGCAACCAACCTTTTGATCCAAGATGGTTTGATTTGATGGCCAACAAATTTCAGCATCACCAACATCTTTTAAAGTTTTTATCCCAGAAGATGTGCCAAAGGGTAATTTGATGGTTTCATTTAGTACTTCACTAACCATGACGCTATAGCATGTAACCTCACCCGTCATTCCTGACTTCATTTTATAAGATACCTTCTTTGAAGAGTAAGCTCTACCAATGGCAACAATGTTGTCCTTTTCTCCAAACCAAAGTTTGCATCTGCCCTGCAGAAACACAAGGCGCATGAGAGATAGTAAATGGAAGATTCAAAATTTAAACGCGTTGGAAAACCATACATCAATGGTAACTTTTTCAGATGGCACATTCTGAGATTCCCCAGTGGATGAAGGAGACGAAGACTTCTTTTTTGATACTAAAGACGGCTGGGATTCAGTAGAAACGGTCGGCGTTTTAGTACAAGGAGAGACCCGCTTCGCGGACCCTTTGGTGCTTTCAGATGACTTGCGGACCGGATTTCCCATGTTTTTTTTGAAGTTGCTTAACTGATTCTGGACCTATGTTATTCTTAGATCGATTGGAGGCGTTGATAGGTCCTGCATCCTGTGACTGTAGTTGAACACATTGTTTGAAAAAATCAGATACTGTCTGCCACAGTAGTATGCTGGGATAGACAATAAGAACGAAACACAAAATCAGAAAAAGCAATGTGTATTCCATACCTTAATATAGCCGATTTTAGTACATGATTAAGATAATTATCACAGTTCTCTTGGTCCATTACCGTTTCATACTTTTTGGGGAAAGTTCTTAGTTTGTCCGGCATTTCCAGGAAGGGTTTTACATGATTGTTGTACAATTTCCTTCTGAAGTCCCGCAGCTGAACAGGTAGATGCTTCATGACCACTCGCTTCAGCTCATGGGGCACCTAATAATGAAGCTGCAATAACATCTAATGTATGTTAATCACAGACTCACAGTTAGACAACAAAAACGACGAATTGGTAACCGCATATGCATACCAGAATTTTCTCCCACATATTTTATTTTGTTGTTGAAGGGACTTCCTTCCAACATAAATGTTTTATGCCAACCATATCACGGACCAAATAGCTTAGGTAACTACTGAATTCAATTATATGGTTACCAATAGGCCGAAACATTTTGTCAAATTCAATATCCCTTCTTTTGGCATCTTTTATCTAGAAATCTCTATGCAGCTTCAACATTCTTGTCATTCCCCTCTCTTTTATGATCACTTCTGTAGAGTCTTCTTGTTGTGGCTGCTTTTCTGCTTCTGGAGCATTTTCCAATTCTTTTTCTTCTAACACCTCCAAATCACCATTTTCAGAATCTTCTGACTCTGGAAATAACCGAGGCAACATATGAAACCATGTGATGTTTAAGTAGAAACAAGTAAGTACAAGGTTTCTCACATTACCTGTTAAGTCTTCAAATGTAGCAGTGTGGAGACTCCAGTTGTTATCACTCCGACGGAAGAAGCCGAACCAAGAGCAGAAGAGACTGTGCCAGAAGAAGCTATTACCATGACTATGGAAGTTGCTCTGGTAATTGAGAATCGCATAGTGATACACGAATATCCTAATGCAGGGATTGTTTGTGAGCCTCCATTTGGTGTTTTACTCCCATATCACGTATCTGTCGGCGGATTCAGCGTTCCCATTGGGTATGCCAATATGTATGAGAAGTTATGGAAGATGTATGGCCATATTGCCGTTACAAGAGACCCTGAACGTAGCTACTTCTTGACAATGCAATTAGGAAACATATTACGTGTCATGGATGATATTCGTACCAGAGCCAGAAGTACTGTCACTCGAGATGTACTCTTTGATTGGGAGTACAACTTGGAGAAGTCTGAAGAACTTGGTTTTAACTTGAAGTGGCTTCGTCAGAAGGTCAACACCATCAAGGATGCAGTAGTGAAGAATATACCCTTTAACAGTGATGCCGTGGTGGAGAAAATGGCCAAGATTGCTGAATTGAATGAAAATCTGGAGTTGGAGAAAGCGGCTTTGCAAGTCTTGGAGAATGCTGAGAAGCAGAAATCCTACTTTGATAGCTTTCTTTAGTTTTCTTTCCATAATCTCTTGAACCTTGAACTTCTGAGATATTTGAGGTTTTATTTTGGTTTTGAATTTTTGATTGGTTTTGAATTAGTGAGTGACCGAGGATTTTCTCTTGGATTTTGGATTTTATATAAATTTTTTTTTAAAATAAAAGAACTTTTGATAAATTGCTGAATTCAAATACTGGATGCAAGTATTGCAAATGTTTTACAGGAATTGAAAATACAGGTAAAATAAAACCCTAAGATGCAAATGTTAAATGTCTTGAGACACTAGTACACAGAGACCCTTTTGCCACGCAAAATTGGCGTGTCCATTGGGGTTTTGCCACGCCACTTCGGTTTGAACTAGGCGTGACTTATGCTTGCGTGGTTTTAGGTAACATGGCGTGGTTTTAGGTAGCTTATAGACACGCCAGAGCCATATAGGCGTTGCTATATAGGGTCCCAAAAACTTAAGTACTGGTACTCTATAGACACACGATTTATTGTTTTGGCGTGGCTATTTGGTTCACTATAGACACGAAAATTTCTTTTGGCGTGGCTATTTGATTCACTATAGACACGCAAACTGCTTTTTGGCGTGGCTATTTGGTTCACTTTAGACACATAAATTGCTTGTTGGCGTGGCTATTTGGTTCATTTTAGACACGCAAATTGCTTTTGGCGTGGCTATTTGATTCACTATAGACACGCAAATTGCGTTTTGGCGTGCCAATTTGGTTCACTTTAGACACGCAAATTGCTTTTTGGCCTAGCCATTGGTTATCCGATAGACACGCCATATAGGTTTAACGTGGTTATATGTTATGTTTTAGCCACGCCAATTTCACTTACTTTCATCCACGTGGCTGCATTAGGAACCGTTGAATACCATCCACATGTAATGTTGTGAACCGTTCATTGGATATCCTATAGACACACCCCATAGAGCGTGGATATATGTGATATTTAGCACGCCAATTTCCAATTACCTTGGTTCACGTAGCCGTATTACGAATCGTTGGATCTCATTTAAGATGATGCAATATTGACCGTTAAATTATATGCATCCTTCACCGTCCACATGTAATGTTGTGAGCCGTTGATTGGATATCTTATAGACACGCCCCATATAGCGTGTCCATATGTGCTATTTAGCCACGCCAATTTACAATTACCTTGATCCACGTGGCCGTATTAGGAATCGTTGGATCTCATTTAAGATGATGCAATATTGACCGTTCAATTATATGCATCCTTCACCATCCACATGTAACGTTGTGAGTTGTTCACTGATTTCCTATAGACACGCCCCAAAGAGCGTGGATATATGTGATATTTAGCCACGCCAATTTACAATTACCTTGATCCACGTGGACGTATTAGGAATTGTTGGATCTCATTTTAGATGATGCAATATTGACCGTTAAATATTATTGTTGTAACAAAATGAAATCACATCTCATCGTACAACCCGTGATTGTCATTAACTTGTTCTTTGATACAGCCGAATAAAAACCCTAATCATGCTTTAACAAGTAAACCTATAATATCTAACATCTGATTCCATGAGATCAAACAAAAAATCTAACATAAATTTAATATTCATTCGATAATGGGTTGTAAAAATATTACCAGCAACAAAGATCGAGTTTAAAGAGGTAGATTCCTTGTAAAGATTAGAGATAGTGATAGAATAAAAACCCTACTCATGATTTAACTAGTAAACCTATAAGAAGTGATAGAATAAAAACCCTAATCATGCTTTAACTAGTAAACCTATAAGATCTAACATCTGATTCCATGAGATCGAACAAAAAATCTAACATCAATTTAATATTCATTGGATAATGGGTTGTAGAAATAATACCAACAACAAAGATCGAGTCTGAAGAGGTAGGTTCCTTGTAAAGATTAGAGACAATAGTAGTAGAATTATGATTTCATAGAGAGAATTAATCGAGTAATAAAAACTGAAAAAGTAGATCGAACTCATCTTTCTTTTTCTTTTTGGAGTTTAACCAAACCATCAGGCGGGAATTGATTTTCCTTTTGAAATCATCCCGCCTAGTAAAATCCATTTTCATCACCCGCCAAACAAAAGATTTTTGGTGTTTTTCTTTTTTTATTTCCAAATTTTTGATGTGTAACCAATATGGTTAGTTTCCTTATTTTTATGAGAGAATATATCGTAGACAGTTATGATAAAATTGTTTCCCAAAATTTTCGAAATTTTGTTTCCTATATCTAACCAACTTGAGAAGAGGCTATAAAAAAAAAGTACTTTCCTATTCCGAATAATATTTACCTTAATAATTTTAAGCTGGGTTGTCTCCTGTATTATTCTTGGTTTAGGGAGGAAACGTATGAATAATTAGTGGCACCTATGTAGGAAACGTATTATTCTAATCATACAGTAAGCTAATAAAGATAAATAAACTAAACCCATCCATTTTCATGTTCATCATTTACAGAAACATAAAGTTCAACGTGAATCATTCATCACATAAATGTCAACCTATCTATCAGCGTAAAAAGCCTCCATCTAGTGCAGTACTTAAAAAATAAAATAAAACTACCACTGAAAACAAAATGGTCATCAAAAATCCTGTTTAAAAAGCAAAGAACTTGGTAGATGAGTCTGGTTCTTTGTCACATTAGTATGGTTCCTCATTCTCATCCAATTTCACGCAAAGATCATTATCATTAACATCGTCGTATAGCAGTACTTTACTTTCAATAGCACTTTACTTGTTCAAACTCGTATTTTTGTTAAAAGGATTGGCAAGGAGATAATAAGATCAGACCTAAAGTGATAAATTGATTCTTATTGTTTACAGGGGGAACTGTATTTTTCTACATATCCTCCGTTCTTTCAGCTAATTATATTTATTTTTCCAAAAGAATGCACACCTCATAAATAAATAAATTTGCAAGAGTATATTGCATTCTGTAAACTCTATGAACTTGTAAATAATTATCTGATTTATTTCATGATTCCAATACCTAAATAATAAAAAAATTCATAAACATCACCTTCTTCTAAATGACAAAATTAGCAAACGAAACAAGAAACGAAAACAACTTTCAAAGCGTCCACAAAATGAAATCGATAAATCAAACCATATCATCAAAACAAAAAACATATCAAATGAACCATCCCCTATCTTCAAACAATTCTTCTTGCAATGCTGAGGTGAACCTGATCACTCCAACCAGCAGGCTTGGGCGCCTTGTCATCCTCAGATTTGTCATTTTCTGCTTCATCAGGCTCCACATGCTTGTTAAGATCATGCTTGTTAACTTTTGGATTATTTTCCATATCCGAAACATTGGGACTATCTTCATCAATAATTTAAATAATAGAAGCAGGAGCATCATCATTTACAGTAGGAACATCATCATAAGCAGGAACATCATCATCCTCAACGCTACTGATTACAACGTCCAGAGGAACACCAGGAATAACATTAGCATAAATAGGAACATCATCATTGTCAACACTACTGACAACAAAACTAATTACAACGTCGAGAAGAACACCAGGAACAGTAGTTATTCCGTCCACAGTAATGATAATCCTCAATTTACGAGGACCAGCCATTAGTCGAGGACATTTTTGGATCCTCTCTTCAGTTTCATCTCTACAGTCCCTCTTAGCATAACTCATTTTTTCCTCTTAATACTCTATGTTAATTTTTTCTATGCTTGGTGTAATTTATATATATTTCTAAGGAAAATCCTAATTTCTTAGGTTTTCCATCATTATCTTAAATCACCTATTCTTTGGTATTTACATCGAATATTCTATCAATATAAG
This sequence comes from Papaver somniferum, assembly GCF_003573695.1. Classification (NCBI taxonomy): domain Eukaryota; kingdom Viridiplantae; phylum Streptophyta; class Magnoliopsida; order Ranunculales; family Papaveraceae; genus Papaver; species Papaver somniferum. Next base: position 84,589,086 of record NC_039358.1, read on the forward strand.
GAGATATGGAATGAATATTTTCATGTTTATCTAATTTCCTTTTTAATCTAATATACATAACGAACATAACAAACTAAAATAAATTATGATATCATGAGATATATGGAATGAATATTTTCATATTTATCTAATTTTCTTTTTAATTTAATTACCTAGGTCGGTTGGGGTGGCCCGGCCGGCTGGACCATAGGTGTAAAGCAAAAAAAGGAAAAAAAAACAAATGTTGGCTAGTTAAACAGTGACCCAACATTTAGCGGCAACACTTTCATGTTGATGCACGAAATTCAACATTTCAACATAGAAAAAAATCCAAACACCAAAACAAAAACAAAAAAATATAAGGAAAAAAAAAACATAAATAACCCAAGGAATAAATTGTACATTTCAGCATAGAAAAAAATCC
>NC_039358.1:84589658-84591493 GCF_003573695.1 Papaver somniferum
AAAAAAAAAAACACAACTGCAAGAAAAAAGCTACATAGATAAACCTAGGAATGTGTTAGTGGCATGGACATCATGAGTACACGTTTCCGATTGTCCACCAAAATTTTTCAACGAGACAGCGCTCCTCATGTGAGGAATAATTGCAACCCTTGTTTCCCACGGTAGTGCCCCCCAAATTTCCGTCCAAGTTCTGGTGAGTGTATTGTAACGCAATAAACACCTATTCTTCCAAAATAAGAGTTCCTTGTTATTTATAAAGGCTATCGGGTTATGAGTCGGCCATTCATCCTCTTTAAAGAAAATGCTTATCTCATAATTCCAATTCCATTCCCTGCCAGGTGCCCATGTATGAATATTTTCTTTGGAAATGGGAGCCCAAAAATCTATCCGGGGCCGATCAATTCCCTCATGGATGTAGTAAAATAAAATGCGAACTCCGAACATGACCATCTCAAGTGATGGGTAAGTATTTATCCAAAATTCACTCCCAGGAATATGATGCGGGGGTGGAAAATGTTGATGGAACGTCTCGGTGTCCAAATTGAAAGATATTATGCCAATATCTTGCTGACAACAATCTATCCAAAAAATACAACCGTGTGTGTAGACACATGAACTCCGAAAAGTATAAGGAATCTCCCATGTTATGTTCCTCCATCCCCTCTTGTCTCCTAAAGTGTGTATTTGGACTTTACCATCCATGTGAATTCGAACTACCTTGTACTCATTGGGACGTTGACAGTATCCGAAACCCCCAATTACGTTGTATCGTGGATACCACGAAAGTATTTGATCCGTTGCAATTGGGATGCATAGTTGTGGAAGATGGAGGTGGTCACCAGTTTCTGGATTCATAATATATACAGGATCTTGTATGCCGTGGTGTGAAACATAAAAACAAACCAGACCATTGCAAGATCCAACTATAAGGTGCAACATAGTCCAATCATCATGGGTTCCATCATTCGGGGCATCATGATTGTTGGCTGTTACGATCGGGCTGAAATCTTCCTCTCTATAAAAGAGTTGGGTAACTTTATCTTTCCCCATTCTTGGTGTGACACCAAAAAGGAATCCAATTCTTTTGTCCCCAAGGATAGTATTCCATTCTTTGCATACACATTTGCTTTCTAAAACGATTTCTGTAGTTTGGAGGCGCTGAAGTATCTCGGTAGTAAATTCCGACAACATATCCATCACTATTATACTGATGAAAGATTATCAAAAAAAAAATTTACAAGATTTTAGGATTTTCTTATTGTGAATGCTACAAGCAAATACGATTATAAAGCTTATATATATATAGACATCCAATATACCTGTTGGAGAATGTTCGCGTCAGTCTAGGACGTTTTTGGATCCTCTCGTCAATTTCATATCAACAATCCCTCTTAATACTCTATGCTAGTTTTTTTCTATGCTTGGTTTAATTTGAAAACTCTAATTTAATAGGTTTTCCATCATTATCTTAAATCACGATTCTTTGGTATTTACACCGAATATTTCTCCATATTACTAAAAAATGAGATATTGTAGCAGTATAATGAGATATGGAATGAATATTTTCATGTTTGTCTAATTTTATTTTTAATCTAATATATACATTTTGAACATAACAAACTAAAATAAATCATGATCTCTTAGGAAATATCCAAATAATTTTTATACTTTTCGACTAATTACCTAGGTGGGTTGGGGTGGCCCGGACGGCTGGACCATAGGTGTAACGCAAAAAAAGGAAAAAAACCAAAGGTTGTCTAGTTAAACAATGACCCAAACTAAATTGTACATTTCAACATAGAAAATAATCCAAACACCAAAAAAAAAAAAAAAAA